>NW_011477142.1:809732-812763 GCF_000754665.1 Bison bison bison | reverse complement strand
AGACAGCATATTGAAAAGCAGAGACATTACTTTGCCAACAAAGGTCCGTCTAGTCAAAGCTACAGTTTTTCCAGTGGTCATGTATGGATGTGAGAGTTGAACTATAAAGAAAGCTGAGCACCAAAGAACTGATGCTTTTGAACTGTGGTGTTAGAGAAGACTCTTGAGAGTCCCTTGGACTGCAAGGAGATCCAACCTAAAGGAGATCTGTCCTGGGTGTTCACTGGAGGGACTAATGTTGAAGCTGAAACTCCAATACTTTGGCCACCTGATGCGGAGAGCTGACTCATTGGAAAAGACCCTGATGCTGGGAAAGATTGAGGGCAGGAGGAGAAGGGGACGACAGAGGATGAGATGGTTTGATGGCATAACTGACACAATGGCCATGGATTTAGGTGGACTCCGGGAGTTGATGATGGACAGGGAGGCCTGGCGTGCTGCAGTTCATGGGGTTGCAAAGAGTTTGACGCCACCGAGCGACTGAACTGAACTGGTATAGTTGTTTTTTGATGCTTCAAATTTATTTATCCTCTGGATAGCTTTTTATCTTATTTTATAAGGCTACTTTAGAAGCTGGACTTTTACTATTTCTGCAGGGTATCTGATTTGTATATGTTAATTATTCCTTTCATTCCAATTCTTAAAAAAAATCATTTAATGTAGCTTGTGTGTATATTATATGCAAGTTCTTAAGCATAGTGCTGAATGCAAAGACCATTGAATAAACTCTTCCAAATGTGTCTCTCTGAGTAAGCCTCTCTCTCCAACCAAAGAGCAAATGCTTACTCTTGCAGAAAAGTTTCATCTGCTTCCCACCCACTTTGAAAGATACAGTGCAATACACATCAAATCCTCATTTAAGCAGTTGCAATATTCTTGAAAATATAGCCCAGTGTGTTTTCCAAATATGAAAAAAAAAAGAAAATTCTTGTTGCTTTTGAAATATCAGCTGTCAGATTACTGGTCTTATTAGTGAAAGATTGCTATCATTTCCATGACTCTTGAGCCACAATAATCTACTCTGAGCTGTATCTACACTTAGACATTCTGGTTGTAATTATTTTGGCTATATTTTATTATCTAGATTCTGGTTGGAATTATTTTGGCTGTATTTTATTATCTAGTTTGTTTGTTGTAATCTAACATTCAGCATACTGAATTATTGAATAAATATTTCAAATTTGTGTTAATTTTGAGATTCCAGATAAATAGGATCATAGCCTAACAGAACTACCATGTTTTGGTTCCTACTGGTCACCTATGTTATCCAGATGAGCAGATAGTATTATAGGCAGAATTTTGAAGATGTCCCCAAGACTCCCACTGTCTGGTTACTCAGTCAAACTCTAATCTAGGTGTGAAGGAATTTTGAAGAAGGAATTACCATTACTAATCAGCTCACCTTAAACAGAAAGGTTTCCTGAATTATGCAGGGTAATGACCAAAATAATCACATGAGCCCTCACCAATAGAAGAGGAAGACAAGAGTCTATCAGAGAAATGGAGTAAAGACGGAGGAAAGGAAATGGTAGGAGAGGTCCAAGCAAAAGAAGGTGTTTTTTCTTTTTTTCACACTTTTGCCTCTGAGACATAGAGGTCCAAGTGTAAGTACCAGCAAGAGATGTCTCAGGGTTGAGAGCAGCCCCCAGTTAACCATCAGCAAAGAAACAGGAAACAGTTCTACAAACAGTGAATTCAGGAACTGAATTTATCTAACAGACAACCATAGGAGTGGAAAAGGTCAGTTTTCATTCCAATCCCAAAGAAAGGCAATGCCAAAGAATGCTCAAACTATCACACAATTGCACTCATCTCAAATGCTAGCAAAGTAATGCTCCAAATTCTCCAAGCCAGGCTTCAGCAGTACATGAACCGAGAACTACCAGATGTTCAAGCTGGAATTAGAAAAGGCAGAGGAACCAGAGATCAAATTGCCAACATCCACTGGATTATCAAAAAAGCAAGACAGTTCCAGAAAAACCTTTACTTTTGCTTTATTGACTACGCCAAAGCCTTTGTGTGGATTACAACAAACTGTGGAAAATTCTGAAAGAGATGGGAATACCAGACCACCTTACCTGCTTCCTGAGAAATCTGTATTCAGGTCAGGAAGCAACAGTTAGAACCAGACATGGAACAGACTGGGAAATAGGGAAAGGAGTATGACAAGGTTGTATATTGTCACCCTGCTTATTTAAATATATAGAGTATATCGTGTGAAATGCTGAATGAATGAAGCAAATGAATGAATGAATGGATGAATGAAGCACAAGCTGTAATCAAGATTGCAGGGAGAAAGATCAATAAGCTCATACACACAGATGACACCACCCTTATGGCAGAAAACAAAGAGAAACTAAAGAGCCTCTTGATGAAAGTGAAAGGGGAGAATGAAAAAGCTGGTTTAAAACTCAACATTCAGAAAGCTAAGATTATGGCATCCAGTCCCATCATTTCATGGCAAACAGATGGGGAAACAATGGAAACAGTGACAGACTTTATTTTTGGGGACTCCCAAATCACTGAAGATGGTGACTGCAACCATGAAATTAAAAGATGCTTGCTCCTTGGAAGAAAAGCTATGACCAACCTAGATAGCATATTGAAAAGCAGAGACATTACTTTGCCAACAAAGTAGTCAAATCTATGGTTTTTCCAGTAGCCATGTATGTATGTGAGAGTTGGACTATAAAGAAAGCTGAGTGCTGAAGAATTGATGTTTTTGAACTATGGTATTGGAGAAGACTCTTGAGAGTCCCTTGGACTGCACGGAGATCCAACCAGTCCATCCTAAAGAAAATCCGTCCTGAATATTCACTGGAAAGACATGCTGAAGCTGAATCTCCAATACTTTGGCCATGTGATGTAAAGAACTGACTTATTTGAAAAGACCCTGATGCTGGGAAAGATTGAAGGCAGGAGGAGAAGGGGACGACAGAGGATGAGATGGTTAGATGGCATCACTGACTCAATGGATATGAATTTGAGCAAGCTCTGGGAGTTGGTGATGGACAGGGAAACCTGGCGTGCT
>NW_011477142.1:801957-809632 GCF_000754665.1 Bison bison bison | reverse complement strand
TGAAGCTGAATCTCCAATACTTTGGCCATGTGATGTAAAGAACTGACTTATTGGAAAAGACTCTGATGCTGGGAGGGACTGGGGGCAGGAGGAGAAGGGGACGACAGAGGATGAGATGGTTAGATGGCATCACTGACTCAATGGATATGAATTTGAGCAAGCTCTGGGAGTTGGTGATGGACAGGGAAACCTGGCGTGCTGCAGTCCATGGGGTCATGAAGAGTTGGATACAACTGAGTAACTGAACTAAATTTTGCAGAAGGAGTTTTGCATTCAGGAACAGAAACTTGAATGAACTGTGAGACACATTCTTCCCAGAACCTCTAATAAGAGCCCAGCCAGCAGATACCTTAACTTCAGTCTTGTGCAGTCTTGAGAAGAGAAGCCAGTACAACCAACCCCAGCTTCCTACCTGTAGAAATACGAGAGAATAAATTTGTGTTGATTTAGATTTTAATTTTGTGGTAATTTGTTATAGCAGTGGTAGAAAACTATGGTTGTTCAGTTGCTAAATCATGTCCCTTTGTGACCCCATGGACTGCAGCATTCATACTTGCGTGACCTTCACTACTTCCAAGAGTTTGCTCAAACTCATGTCTATTGAGTCAGTGATGTCATCCAACCATCTCATCCTCTGCTACCCTCTTCTCCTTCAGTCTTTCTCAGCATCAGGGTCTTTTCCAATGGGTCGGCTCTTCATATCAGGTGGCCAAAGTATTAGAGCTTCAGTTTCAGCATCATTCCTTCTAATGAATATTTAGGGTTGATTTCCTTTAAGATTGACTGGTTTGATCTCCTTGCAGCCCAAAGGACTCTCAAGAGTCTTCTCTAGCACCACAATTCAAAAACATCAATTCTTCAGTGCTCAGCCTTTTTTATGGTCCAACTTTCATATCTGTACATGACTACTGAAAAAACCGTAGCTTTGACTATGTGGACCTTAGTTGGCAAAGTGATGTCTTTGATTTTTAATATGCTCCCTAGGTTTGTTATAGCTTTTCTTCCAAGGAGCAAGCATCTTTTAATTTCATGGCTGCAGTCACTGCAGTAATTTTGGAGTCCAGGAAAATAAAATCTGTTACTGCTTCTACTTTTCCCCCTTTTATTTGCTGTGAAGGATGGGACCATGAGTGTCTTGAGAGAAAGGACAATGTCTCATTTGTCTTTGTCTCCAGGTGGACACATTGTAGGCATTTAATAAATGCTTCTTGAATGTTGTATGTACTGGTTTGTCTTTTTGCCCTAAGAAAAAAGCTGCTTTAAAAATTCTATGTTCTATATGTTTTCCTATAGTTATGCTTTCTAATCCAGTGCTAGAAAATCCAGTGAATTTGAAAGCAGCCCATATACTGATGAAAGATGAAACTCTGTACATGCCATGATCTTAATTTTTTGGATGTTGAGAAAACTACTTGTTTTTGTTGTTCAGCCTCTAAGTCATGTCTGACACTTTCCAACCCAATGGACTATAGCACACCAGGCCTCCCTGTCTCTCACTATCTCCTGGAGTTTGCCTAAATTCATGTCCATTGAGTCGGTGATGCCATCCAGACAGCTCATCTTCTGTCACCCTCTTCTCTTTCTCCCTTCAATGTTTCCCAGCAGAGAAAACTACTAGTGATATCAAATTAAGCATTCAGTAATCTGTGGGGATATTGAATTGCATGCAAGCTTTTAATACATGTGTTTGTTTATTCATGATCTAAATATCTCATGTTAAAATATAATTATTTTTTAATGAAATGTTTCAGTGTTTCCTAATGTTTAGTTCCCTTTACACATAAATCAATTTAAAGTTATGTGATAGGAAGGAATAATTTACAGGGAAGAACTTGTAACTTGCTTTGATCCTAATGTTTGGCTCATGAATGTACAGTATAAAACCAAGATAGATCATGAGTGTCTTGATAACAAGGACCATGTCTCATTTGTCTTGTCTCCAGGTGGACACATTGTAGGCATTTATAAATGCTTCTTGAATTTTGTATGTCCTGGTTTGTCTTTTTGCCCTAAGAAAAAGCCACTTAAAAAATTCTGTGTTTTATATGTTTTCCTATAGGTTATGCTTTCTAATCCAGTGCTAGAAAATCCAGTGAATTTGGAAGCAGCCCATATACTGATGAAAGATGAAACTCTGTACAGACTAATAATTCTACGACTTTTCCACCGGCCGTTACCATGTAAGAAGTGACTACTTATTGTTATTTGCCAGTTATTAGTTATTCATAGCAAGTAAATAATCTAGCAAGTAACTTGCATACAACAATATTTTCTGTATCCATTTTCAGTAATGAAATCATACTAAGATCTCTCCTGCTGTACCTGTGTCAAATCCATCTGTGTAACCCTTTCTTTTTCTAATTGAAGTATAATTGACTTACAATGTTGTGTTGGTTTCAGGTGTACAGCAAAATGATTCAGTTATACATACATATTTATCATTTTATATATGTGTTTTTTCAGATTCTTTTCTCTTATAGGTTATTATAAAATATTGAGTTTAATTCCCTGTGCTGTACAGTAGGTCCTTATTGATTATATATTTTATGTATAGTAGAGTATATATTAATCCCAAACTCCTAATTTACCCCTGCTTTCCCCTTTGGTAACCACAAGTTTGTTTTCTATGTCTGTAGGTCTATTGCTATATTGTATATAGGTTCATTTCTGTCATTTTTTAAAAGTCCGCATATAAGCAGTATCATATTCATCTTTCTCCATTTGGTTTAGTGTGATCCTTTTTTTTTTTTAATTATCACAAATTGTAAGCTTAGTATCTTTAAATGTCATGGTCATATGGACAAATGGTGCCCGTGTCATAAAGATATGACATCAATTTTTAACTCTCTGATCTATAGTAGCTATTTCTCAGACTTCACCCTTAGTAACCACCAGATCTTACTAATCTGAGACTCCTCTCCCCTTGGTTAGGAAAACCATCAGCATTTTTTTTTCCTAGAGAGGTCCCCTTCTAGGTTTTCCTTCAAATAATCTATGTGGAAATGACTGAGGCTTTGCAGTCTTTCTGTTCTGTTGACCAATGCTTTTCTGATACCCATGGTCATTTCACTCTCTTCTTACCCACAACCCTTTCGTAACTCTTAACTCCATCACCTCCATTGCTCCTTTGCTTTCTCTACAATGAGAAGAGCAAAGCTATTGGCTCCTCTTGCCCAGAGGGGTTAGCCACAGGTGAGGGTTGGGTTTCCTGGTGACATAGCGTTTTCCTTTACAATCTGCCCTTCCTTTCAGCAGTACCCAACAGCATCACACAGTAACTGGTATTGTCACCTCCCCAATCAGCAGGACTTGCTGCTCAGGCTCACTCTTCCAAAAGGATCTCTCTTGTGCTTTTTCTCTTCACTAGATGTCTATGGTCTCTTCTTCTTTCCCTTTCTGGGACCTGCCATTAAATGCATACAATTTGCGATGAAGTTCAAGTGCTTTTCCACAGAGCATCTGAATCTGATGCAGTATTGATCAGGCATCTTTTTCAGTATCTTCAAATATGTCATGATTGTCATGGAGTTCTTCAGAATTCTCTTGACAATTTTAAGGCTGGTGTGTCTACAGAGGAATGTACTTCTTCAAGATGATCATATTTCTGACCAACCAGAATCTGTAGCATTCCCTTGCTGTATCCTCTCCACTCAGGAAATGTTTGTGGAATGAGCAAATGAATGATACGTATCCCTTAATCTTTCATCAAGCCCTACAGTACTACCCTTGCACAAGAGTATTCTATACAAAGCTATATCCATATTCTGGTGAATGGTAATTTAAGAACCGGTTGTAAAGAATTTTCATGATAAATGATTCTGTGCATTAGATTTTGGTTTTAGCCTGAAAGAGAAGGATGAGAAGAAACTGGAAGACAAGGTGGCCTTTTCTTTTCTTCTTTTCTCTCAGGCCAGTGTCACCCTTCATTCCTATTAGTCCTCCAGCTTTGCCATCAGCCCAGACAGGAAAGCTGTCCAGGTTGCCAAATCACTGAACAAATGAGCGACAAAGCAAATAGTGCTTTGGCAGGTTTTCACTGTTCGCTTTATGTGTTGGTGAAATATGTGGAAATCCAAGACAGTGAATAGTTTTCAGCTTGCCTGCCCTCACGGCAGGACTGGAGGAGTACCTTTAGTGCCAGGAAGAAAATGATTTTCTGCAGCTTCGTAGGGAAAGACTGCTGTAATGAAGCAGAAGCAGCTGCTATGGTGGAAAATAAAGTGCAAAAAACCATGTTCACTCTGAACTAGATGGTTGTATAGTACGATGTGGATTTCTGAGAAAAACAACATCCAGTGAGAATTAATTACCTATAATGACTTGGGCTTCCCTGGTAGCTCAGCTGGTAAAAATCTGCCTGCAATGCAGAAGACCCTGGTTCAGTTCCTGGGTCAGGAAGATCCACTGGAGAAGGGATAGTCTACCCCACTCTAGCATTCTTGGACTTGCCTGATGGCTCAACTGGTAAAGAATCTGCCTGCAGTGCAGGAGACCTGGGTTTGATCCCTGAGTTGGGAAGATCCCCTGGAGGAGGGAACAGCTACCCACTTCAGTGTTCTGGCCTGGAGAATTCAATGGACTGTATAGACCATGGGGTCGCAAAGATTCAGACACGACTGAGCCACTTTCACTTTAATGACTTGAAAAAAAGGTCTCTACTACTTTACTGCAAGAATCAGATCTCATATTCATTTAATATACTAATAAAGAGGTCTAGAAAGTACATTGGAGAAGGCGATGGCACCCCACTCCAGTACTCTTTCCTGGAAAATCCCATGGATGGAGGAGCCTGGTGGGCTGCAGTCCATGGGGTCGCTAAGAGTTGGACAGGAATGAGCAACTTCACTTTCACGCATTGGAGAAGGAAATGGCAACCCACTCCAGTGTTCTTGCCTGGAGAATCCCAGGGACGGGGGAGCCTGGTGGGCTGCCGTCTATGGGGTGGCACAGAGTCGGACACGACTGAAGCAGCTTAGCAGTAGCAGTAGCAGTAGCAGAAAGTACATAGAAGAAATTATCATCCCATTCTCAAATAACACAGAACTGGAGTAGATAATTAATTACATACATGAGAAACTCAAGAGGCAGCTAACTGTATCATTTCTGTAGGCATTAATTTTAGGCTACAACAATGTTGTCAATGCCCAGTAGTAGTGTCTGGCTATAGGTATTGAGTAAACATTTGTAGATTGAATGAATAAAAAACACATAAACTTGGATCCTGATTTTACTTCATAGTTTACAAAGTGCTTTCACATGCATTTATCCACCTGATCCTCAGCCTCTTCCTCAGTGAGGAAGCTGAGGATCGAGATGAAAGGATTAGCCCAAGGCCACACAGAGCTAAGGTACAAGGCCAGAGAGCCAACCTGGATATTCCCATTGCCCCTCCAATGGGGTAATGCAATGAAAACCTCCAATTTAATGCAATGAACATAAAGTCATCCATTTGGAATCAAAGAATTAAATTTCCAAGTACAGAAGAAAAGAGACCTGACTTCATGGCAGAACATTAGTCTATGAAAAACTATCAGAAAACTCTTTGAACAGAAGCCTAATGTGAATAATAATTAATTATTAATAATAATTATTTACCAAGCATGTGTTAGATGATAGCTTTCCTGACTCTGGTTTGTTGTGCCCTCATCCAAGCATGCTTAACTTGGAGGCTCACATTTCCTGTGTTGAAGAAACTGTACACTTGGCTAATGGAAGGAAAGCTAAAAGGCAGTTGTAAAATCCGCTTTCAAATATTTGAAGGGATTTCCTATAGAAAAGGGAAAATTCTTCTCCATTATTCCAGGATACTAATATCAGACTAACATTGAAGCTACAAGTCAGTCATATCTTCCCTAGAACTGGTAGGTTGTAGCCACTGATGTCCATGATATACAGGCTTTGCCCTATTTTATGTCAGAACATAACTTGAATACACCAGGGACTTTTTTTTTTCCTCTCATAATCAGTGGTCTGGAATTAATTTTGTTATCCTAAGCCTAAGACTCCCATTTGGTATGTAGACATGCCAGTGCCTCTCATCCCCCCAAGTTTGCCTACCATCTGCTGTGTGCCTGAAGAGCTAGGTCTTTGCCTTGGTGGATTGACAAGAATGCACAAGCTGTGAGCTCAAACCCAACTTTTGGAGATCCCAATGACCTTCCCATGTCTTGGCAGCCTCTTCTCCTTGTGGCCTGGACTCTGACCCCCTTACTTATAGTTTGTGTGCTCACACTTACCAAACTGCCTGGAGCAGTCCTGGGGTAATCATGTCACGTTCTCCCTTCATTCCCCCTTCACTCCCTTCATTCCAGTTTGGGCAGTCAGTTACAGTCAGTTGGGTTAGCTGATCTTCCTAGATGTTGCATTTGCGGCATGCCTCAGGGGAAAGTCCATCCAGCAGGTCCCAGCCGACCAAACACAAGGAAAGATTTTCTAACCATTCAAGTCACTTACGAACAGGCAAGACAGTGTTGACAGGTGGTAATCTCCCCATCACCAAAGGTATGCTTTCATAGCTTTCGTTCATTTGGCAGAGCTTAATGACTTGATTTTCAGGGATGTTGTCAAAGAATATTTTGCCCAGTGTCAGGAGTTGGACAAGGGGATTTTTCAAGTGCCTCCCAAGTCAAATTTCAATTTGTTTATGAAAACTTGGAGGTCTGGAAGAAGACAATGTATAAAATAACTGTGTTGCCTCCTAGATTCTGAGTAAATTAGAGACTTTCTGTTACAAAGGGATTTCATATATAGTGGTCCCCCCTTATCTACCATTTCACTTTCCATTTTTAGCCATCTGTAGTCAATTGCAATCTAAAAGTATTAAATGGAAAATTCCAGAAATAAATGATTCATGAGTTTTCAATTGTGCATCATTCTGAGTAGCGTGATGAAGTCTCTTGCCATCCAGCTTCATCCTGCCCAGCATGTGAATCATCTCTTTGTTCATCATCTCTCACCCATTAGTCATTTAGTAGCCATCTGTGTTATCAAATGAACTGTCTGATATCTGAGGTATCTTAGTGCTTCTGATCAAGTGACCCTTACTTAATCATGACCCCAAAGGACAAGAGTAGTGCTGCTGGCCATTCACACATGTCAAGAGAAGCCATAAAGTGTTCCTTTAAGTGAAAGTTCTTGACTTGTAAGAAAAAATCTCATATCTGAGGTTGCTAAGATTTACAGTAAGAACAAATCTTCTATCCATGAAATTGTGAAGGAGAAAGAAATCCATGCTAATTTTGCTGTCATACCTCAAACTGCAAAAGATATGAAAGCATAAGTGCTTAGTTAAGATGGAAACACGATATTAAACTTGTCCGAGATATTTTGAGAGAGAAAGAGACCACATTCACATCACTTTTCTTGCAGTATGTTGTTACAATTGTTCTGTCTTATTATTAGCTATTCTTGTTAGCCTCTTACTGTGCCTAAGTTACAAATTAAACTTCATCATAAGTATGTATGTATGTATAGGGGAAAAAACATAATGTATATAGGGTTTCATACTGTCCATGTTTTTTTTTATTTTATTTTTAAACTTTACAATATTGTGTTGGTTCTGCCATATATCAAAATGAATCTGCCACAGGCATTCATGCGTTCTCCATCCTGAACCCTCCTCCCTCCTCCCTCCCCATACCGTCCCTCTAGGTCGTCCCAGTGCACCAGCCCCAAG
>NW_011477142.1:801247-801857 GCF_000754665.1 Bison bison bison | reverse complement strand
ATCTAGGTTGCTTCCATGTCCTGGCTATTATAAACAGTGCTGCAATGAACATTGGGGTACACGTGTCTCTTTCAATTCTGGTTTTCTCAATGTGTATGCCCAGCAGTGGGATTGCTGGATCATAAGGCAATTCTATTTCCAGTTTTTTAAGGAATCTCCACACTGTTCTCCATAGTGGCTATACTAGTTTGCATTCCCACCAGCAGTGTAAGAGGGTTCCCTTTTCTCCACATCCTCTCCAGCATTTATTACTTGTAGACTTTTGGATCGCAGCCATTCTGACTGGCATGAAATGGTACCTCATAGTGGTTTTGATTGCATTTCTCTGATAATGAGTGATGTTGAGCATCTTTTCATGTGTTTGTTAGCCATCTGTATGTCTTCTTAGGAGAAATGTCTATTTAGTTCTTTGGCCCATTTTTTGATTGGGTCATTTATTTTTCTGGAATTGAGCTGTAGGAGTTGCTTGTTTATTTTTGAGATTAGTTGTTTGTTGCTTCATTTGCTATTATTTTCTCCCATTCTGAAGGCTGTCTTTTCACCTTGCTTATAGTTTCCTTTGTTGTGCAGAAGCTTTTAAGTTTAATTAGGTCTCATTTGTTTATTTTTG
>NW_011477142.1:781691-801083 GCF_000754665.1 Bison bison bison | reverse complement strand
TAGTTGTTTGTTGCTTCATTTGCTATTATTTTCTCCCATTCTGAAGGCTGTCTTTTCACCTTGCTTATAGTTTCCTTTGTTGTGCAGAAGTTTTTAAGTTAATTAGGTCTCATTTGTTTATTTTTGCTTTTATTTCCAATATTCTGGGAGGTGGGTCATAGAGGATCCTGCTGTGATGTATGTCAGAGGGTGTTTTGCCTATGTTCTCCTCTAGGAGTTTTATAGTTTCTGGTCTTACGTTTAGATCTTTAATCCATTTTGAGTTTATTTTTGTGTATGGTATTAGAAAGTGGTCTAGTTTCATTCTTTTACAAGTGGTTGACCAGTTTTCCCAGCACCACTTGTTAAAGAGATTGTATTTAATCCATTGTATATTCTCGCCTCCTTTGTCAAAGATAAGGTGTCCATATGTGCGTGGATTTATCTCTGGGCTTTCTATTTTGTTCCATTGATCTATATTTCTGTCTTTGTGCCAGTACCATCACTGTCTTGATGACTGTGGCTTTGTAGTAGAGTCTGAAGTCAGGCAGGTTGATTCCTCCAGTTCCATTCTTCTTTCTCAAGATAGCTTTGGCTATTCGAGGTTTTTTGTATTTCCATACAAATTGTGAAATTATTTGTTCTAGCTCTATGAAGAATACCGTTGGTAGCTTGATAGGGGTTGCATTGAATCTATAAATTGCTTTGAGTAGTATACTCATTTTCACTATATTGATTCTTCCAATCCATGAACATGGTATATTTCTCCATCTGTTAGTGTCCTCTTTGATTTCTTTCACCAGTGTTTTATAGTTTTCTATATATAGGTCTTCAGTTTCTTTAGGTAGATATATTCCTAAGTATTTTATTCTTTTCGTTGCAATGGTGAATGGAATTGTTTCCTTAATTTCTCTTTCTGTTTTCTCATTATTAGTGTATAGGAATATTTCTGTGTGTTGATTTTATATCCTGCAACTTTACTATAATCATTGATTAGTTCTAGTAATTTTCTGGTGGAGTCTTTAGGGTTTTCTATGTAGAGGATCATGTCATCTGCAAACAGTGAGAGTTTTACTTCTTCTTTTCCAATTTGGATTCCTTTTATTTCTTTTTCGGCTCTGATTGCTGTGGCCAAAACTTCCAAAACTATGTTGAATAGTAATGGTGAAAGTGGGCACCCTTGTCTTGTTCCTGACTTTAGAGGAAATGCTTTCAATTTTTCACCATTGAGGATAATGTTTGCTGTGGGTTTGCCATATATAGCTTTTATTATGTTGAGGTATGTTCCTTCTATTCCTGCTTTCTGGAGAGTTTTTATCATAAATGGATGTTGAATTTTGTCAAAGGCTTTCTCTGCATCTATTGAGATAATCATATGGTTTTTATTTTTCAATTTGTTAATGTGGTGTATTACATTGATTGATTTGCAGATATTGAAGATCATACACCATGACCAAGTGGGCTTTATCCCAGGGATGCAAGGATTCTACTGTCCATGTTTTTAAGCACCACTGGGGGGCTTGGAGGGTATCTCCTGCCAATAATGAGGAACTACTGTAAGCTCATACATCTTTTTTTTTTCAGTTTGTCCCAGTGAATTTTTACTTCTGTGTGGTAATATGGTCAAATTGTTTTTTGTTATCATGTTTATTTTGACATTTAAAGGATGCACGTGTGCATACTCAGTCACTCAGTTGTGCCCCATTCTTTACAACCCCGTGGACTACAACCCACCAGACTTCTCTGTTCATGGGAATTCCCAGGCAAGAATACTGAAGTGGGTAGCTATTTGCTCCTCCAGGGGAGGGGATCTTCCCAACCCAGGGATCAAACTGGCATCTCCTGTGTCTCCTGCATTGGCAGGTGGATTCTTTACCACTGAGCCACCTGGGAAGCCCTATTCAAAGCATAGAGTTCATATAATTAAAAAAAATCTTTGGTTGAAACAAAATGTATAAGAATATAAAAATAAATAATAGTAGCCAAACCTAAGGTAATAATTTTTCTCTTAGCTAGGCATATTCCTTTAGCTTTTGTTAAAGGAGAGTCATTCTACTAAGTTTCAGATTCTTATCTAAATAAACTATAATTTAATTACTGACAGTCAAAATACAAGAATAGAGAAGAATTATAGCAATATTAGGGAGATTATACTACTAATTCACATTATGTTGTACTTTAAAAAAAATGATTGTGCAAATACATCCCATTCTGCTTACAGTGAGGAAGATGTGATAAGCATTTGATTCTTCGGTTTAAGTTCTCAATTTGTTCACTGTTCTTTTTAAAGTCCTCATTACAATAGAACAAGTTTTAAAGAAACTTGTTTCTACAGCTGAAGCAGATGATGTCTCAGAATTTCAGGTGTTTTTTTTCTTCAAAGGGAGTATTGGTTGTTGAGTATTCCTATAAGAATTCCGTTTCCTCTGGAAAAATATTCTTTCTGAATATCAGCAGAAAGGAATTTAGTCCAGTAGTATAACTTACTAATTAAGGAACATGAGCTTTAGCACCATCATTCAACCATAATTTTGTTGTTGATGATTACAGTATTATCACAGATAGATCTGATATCTACAGGTGTCAGGCAATGTAAAAATTGTGACTTTAACAGGGTTAGTGTGTGTGGATCTATTTGCTGGGGTTACAAACCTCGTTTTTCCTGTTTGTACTTCATTGCACCAGATAGTCTAATAGCTTTTAAGCTAAGTCTTAAAGCAGTTTTATTAAAAATCTTAAGTATTTATTTTCTATCAAAGAAGTATTTATTCATAGCTTTAAAGGACAAATAATCCAAATCAGTTTTTAAGGAAATACAGCAGATTTATAAGCCCCACCATCCATAACTAAAAGGTGCTCCCACCTCCCACAAGGTACCAACCTCTTTCAACACATTTAGCTGTTTCTTTTGGAATTACCATTGTATTTCTAAGTGTATTCAATACTAAAATTCTAGGATTTTTAGTTTAGATGTGACTCATGGGCTTCTTCTGAAAGATAAAGATTGAAATTTTATGGTGCCATCTCCACTCACATTTTCTCTCCCCCATTCTCCTAGTATCATTCATTTACATTAATATGACTTAGTGAATATTTTTCACAAATGAGCTCTGACTGACTTTTCTTTTCTTGGGCAAATGGCCTGTATTTTTATTCCCTTGGTTTTGTTTTTTGGATTTATTTTGGTTTGTGTTTTGGAAGAATATCTACCATTTATTCTTCCCCCAAACTTTCTGACAAAACTGTTTTGGTATTCAGTTTGGTTTTTCCCCTGGGAAACACCTTTGCTAGACACTCATTCATCCTCCTCTTCCAGTTCTGAACTGGCAGTTCTCTCACAGGAATCCTGGGAAGACCTTTCTGCCCACCTACTGAATGGGAGCTCTTGCGTGATCTCTCCTTTTCCTCCTGGTTGGTTTGCTCCTTCATTTTGTTGAAACACTTCTGCCAGGAGCTTCCTAGGACAGGGGCGCTAAACCTTTCCTTACTTTACATGCCTAAAAATGTATTCACTCCACTCTCATATGTTCATAATTTGGTTACACTTTAGTTTGAAAATAGTTTTCTTTCAGAATTGTAAAGACTAGTTTCCAGTATTACCCTCAAGAAGTCTGCTTTCATTCAGATGTCTGCTTCTCCGCATGTGATTTATTTTTAGTGGAAGCTTTTAAAATCTTCTCTTTATTCCCAGTGGTCTGAAATTTCTTGATAATATTTCTCGATATAATTTCATTTTTTAACCTCCTCATTCATCATGTAGAGCATTTCATAGGCTGTTTGAATCTCGAACTCTAATTCTTTAGTTTTGGACATTTTTCTCATTTGATTTCTTTTATAATTCCCTTCCCCTCCAGTTTCCCTGTTCTCTCTTCTAAATCTCCAAAGATTTGGATGTCGGATCTACTGATCTGTTATGTAAACTTTTTTAAAAATCTATTTTCTCCAATTATCCTTCTCTCTGTTTTTTTTTGTTCTATATTCTGGAAAACGTCCAGAAAAGTATGTTTCTTGTTTCTATTTTCTTCCTGTTTATTTGTTATCATTGTTATCATTCATAATAAGGACTTTACTCAATTATCTACCCATCTTTAACTGTGCATCTTTAACTGTGTGAAAATCATTCATGGAATGATGAATGAAAATAATGAATGACAATCATTCATTGAAAAGACTGGAAATTTTGGATACAGGCTAGACTTGCTGATGGTTTTGTTTCATTATCGATTAGTCATTGAGGATCTGACCTTACCATTAATTAGGCTTAACTGTTTATTCTGAGATGAATCCTCCAGTCATATGCCTGAAGAGAGAAAGGTTAACTATACTTGCACTCTAGGAGCTGGACAAGGAGAGAGTGTAAGGAATATTGCTTATTCAATATGATCTATTTGATTTATTCTCTGTCATCAGTCCCTTACCATACTCTTGTTCTGCTGTCCCCTGAATCTCTCTGGCTCAGTCTCTCCAGAATAAAGTATCTTCCCTCCTGCCTAGGCAGTGGTGGTCATCTGGTTGCACAGGATGAAGGCTATGTCTTTGGTATCCACACTATACATTTCACCTTTCAGGGGTATCTGGTACCTCCAATTCCTAAGTTGTTTCTCAAGTTCTGAAGTGTAAATCTGCTTGCTTTTTATTGGCCTTCTCTCATCATGTCATTAGGTTTCAAATTTCTATGACCTGTTAAGATGGTTACCACTTGACATCTGCTTTCTATCTTGAACGTTTTTCTTGCCATCTTTCTTTGGCTCTTGAGGTTTTACACCTTTTTTTTTTTCCCCGACCCCATGAACTTTAGCCTGCCAGGCTCCTCTGTCCATGGGTATACTCCAGGCAAGAATACTGGAGTGGGTTGCCATTTCCTTCTCCATACACCGTATTTTTATTCCTTTCTTACCATCTTATTGGGGCTTTGGAAAGAATGCACATAGGGACATACATTCAGTCTTCCTTAAGTAAACCAGAATCTTTTCATATTTTTCTTTATAGCAAAAGATGATGGTTCTGAGTCACCAAAAGAGCCACATAAACTTAACAGGTAAGTTTTCCTTTATACAGTTCTATGCCAATTTATACATTAAAAGAACTATTGGCTTAAACTGTATTTTCTATCATAATTGTATTTTCATCTTTTGACTTAGAAAAATTATTTCATTTAAATATATCTTCCCCTCTTTCCGCCATCTGTCCGTGCCGCCAGAATGGTGCGCATGAATGTCCTGGCCGATGCTCTCAAGAGTATCAACAATGCCGAAAAAAGAGGCAAACGCCAGGTCCTTATTAGGCCGTGCTCCAAAGTCATCGTCAGGTTTCTAACAGTGATGATGAAGCATGGTTACATTGGCGAATTTGAAATCATTGATGATCACAGGGCTGGGAAATTGTTGTGAACCTCACAGGCAGGCTAAATAAGTGTGGAGTGATCAGCCCTAGATTTGATGTGCAACTCAAAGATCTAGAAAAATGGCAGAATAACCTGCTCCCATCCCGTCAGTTTGGTTTCATTGTACTGACAACCTCAGCTGGCATCATGGACCATGAAGAAGCAAGACGAAAACATACAGGAGGGAAAATCCTTGGATTCTTTTTCTAGGGATGTAATACATACAAATAAAATGCCTCAGAGGAAAAAAATAAATAAATAAATATATCTTCCCTTCCAATACCTTTTAAAAATGATTCTTTTTCAGGAAGAATGTGAAAATCTTGAGTTCTTTCTAGACTATTTAATTAAAATTGAATGTAACTATATTAATTGCCTAGTCTTTTATTTTTTATTTCTGAAAAGGAAAAAAAAGACCATTGTCTACATTATAGCCTGACCATTATAGATCACAAATCTCCAAGCAGTTTAGGAAAAGAATAAGTCTTGGAGTGAAATGGTGAGAGTTAGAGTTGAAGCCATTGTACACTTGGGAGACCACCCACCTGACAGTGTGACCTTGAACACTTGGACAGGTGAAGGTTCTGCAGCTTTTAGGTTCTCTAACATTTGCATCAGCCTAATTTTAATAGTCAATCGGATGTAGAAAATAGCCAACTTACTAGTGCTGAAATAATACTTATTCTATCTTGGTTTTATACTGTACATGCTCCAAAACAAGGATCCTCTTAGTGGATAAAATAGTAAAATATTCCCAAAAGACTGAAATCAAAAGGAACACTCAGATCCGGACTTTGTCCCAGAATGTGCTGCTGCTGCTGCTAACTCGCTTCAGTCGTGTCCAACTCTGTGCGACCCCATAGATGGCAGCCCACCAGGCTCCCCCGTCCCTGGGATTCTCCAGGCAAGAACACTGGAGTGGGTTGCCATTTCCTTCTCCAATGCATGAAAGTGAAAAGTGAAAGTGAAATCGCTCAGTCGTGCCCGACTCATAGCGACCCCATGGACCGCAGCCTACCAGGCCCCTCCATCCATGGGATTCTCCAGGCAAGAGTACTGGAGTGGTTGCTATTGCCTTCTCCCCCAGAATGTGAGACAGTGTTATACCAAGGGGCTCTGTGCCTGGAAGTGTTAGAAGATCAGAACGAGAAGACCCAGAACAACTGATGAAATGGTTAATTGGAACATGACAGCAAGAGCATTGACCTTGTCTGTCCCCCAGCACTGAGATGAAGCCCAGCCAGTAGCAATGGTGGCATTTGTCTCAGGCAGGAGCAGGAAGAAGGGGAGACCCTGTTACAGGGAGGAAACTTTGGCCCTTTGGTTCTTTGGGGCGCTGAGTCCCTCATCAGACAGGCAGCAGGGTAACCAGACAGCACCATGAGGATGCAGCACTGATCACAGGACTATAAAATCTGGAGCCTGGAAGAAAGAATTCACTAGAACTGTATTCAGAAATGACTCAAGAACCATGGTGAGATCAACTTGTAGTTGGTATTTTCTTGGAAAATCAAGATTCATGACATTGAAAGGGAAAAAAAGAAGTGAAAAGTTGGGAGAGAATAATGTCTTATAGTACAGTGAGCTTCTAGGCAGAGGGGATAGCTAGAGTATTGACTAATTGAGTATTGGATGTGAGCAAGGTGTGCTGGAGGGCTTCTTAGATGTCTCAAGTGGTAAAGGATCCACTGACAATGCAGGAGGTACAGACACCAGTTCGATCTCTGGGTCAGGAAGATCCCCTGAGGAGGAAATGGCAACCCATTTGAGTATTCTTGCCTAAAGAATCCTGTGGACAGAGAAGCCTGGCGGGCTACAGTCCATGGGGTTGCCAAGAGTTGGTCAGGACTGAGCATGCAGACAAATGTGTTAGAGGATCAGAAAGAAGGCCACTGCAGCTGGAATACAGCAAGAGGGAAGAAGGGATGGGTAGGGGTGGAGTAAGAGATGTAGATAGGACTTTATAAATTAGGTAAGGAATTGGCATTTTATTAATCTTGCAGTGGGAATTGGGACACAACTGGACAGCTTTTAAGAAGAGAAAGATGTAATCAGATTTACATTTTAAAAGGACCACTTTAACTGCCTTCTGGGGATCAACTGTGAAGGATCTAAGGGGGAAACAAAAAGAATTATTTGGTTATTTTAGTAGACCAGGGGAAAGATGCGTGGTTTGGGCTAGGGCTAAGGGCATAAATGTGGAGTGGGAGATAAGTGGATGAAATGGTTGGATTCAGGGCTTTAGCTTGACTTATTGGGGCAAGAGAGAAAGTGGAATCAAGGATTAGTAATAGATTGTGGTTTGAACTGGATGGGTACCACAGTGACATACTAAGATGGGGGAGATTGGAAGATCACACTACTGGCTTAAACTAACAATCCCAGTTATTGATGAGGACGTGATTGTACTGTAGTGCTCCTCTGTCGCTATGCCTGTTGACTGCCCACAGCCAGTTCAGAGCACAGTGTAGCAGTTTCTTGTCATGTCAAAGGTTCACCTGCCCTCTAACCCACTCCTAAGTATTTACCTAAAAGAAATAAAAGTGTATATTCACAAAAGACTTGTACACAAATGTTGATAGCAGATTATTTGTAATATCCCAAACTGAAAACAACTAAAATTTCCATCAACAGTCGATATTATATATTCAGCAGTTGAATATATAAATAAATTGTGTTGTATTTATAAGCTGAATACTCTCAGCAATAAAATTGTTGATACATGCAACGACATGGAATAATACAGGCATTATGTTGAGGGGGAAAAAAAACTCAGTAATGAAAGAGTACATGCTGTAGAGTTCAATTTGTATGAAGTCTAGGACAGGCAAAACTCATCTATGGTGATAAAGAACTGGATCAGTGATAACTCAAAGTGTCAAGGGAGCTTAACTGGGAAGGAGCAGTAGGGAACTTTCAGGACTAGTGAAAACATTCTGTAACTTGTTTGGGCTTATGGTTTTGCAGGGGCATGCTTTTATCAAAACTTATCAATCTGTGCTCTGAACACTTGTACATTTTATTGAATGTAAATTATACTTTAACAAAGCTAATTTTAAAGGTATTCAACTAACTTTACAACTCTTCTAAATCTAAAGTTACTTCAAATAAAATCATTTTTAAAAAGGCATTCAAACTCTTCCAATAAATAGAGACAGTGAATATGTCACCAAACTTCCAAACTCTGATTCTAAAATCAGAATTCATTACAAGAAAGGAAAATTATAGGTCAGTATTCTCATAAACCTGAAATGTATAAATCCTAACCAAAATATTAGCAAATTAAACCCACTGATATATAAAGAAGGGATAGTACATGATGACTAAGTGAGTTTTGTTTCAGGAAAGCCACATTGGTTTAAAATTTGAAAATCAATGCATGTAACTCAGTTAACCAAATAAAGGAAAAATAAAAACATAGAATTATCTCTGTTAATCTAGAAGAAATCATTAATACTCGTTCATGATAAAAATTTTCACCAAACTGAGGAATAGAAGAGAATTTCCTTATTTCAATAAAGGGAATCTACAGAAATCAAACCAGCTAATCTTAAAGGAAATCAGTCCTGAATATTCATTGGAAGGACTGATGCTGAAGCTGAAGCTTCAATACTTTGGCCACCTGATGCGAAGAACTGACTGATTGGAAAAGACCCTGATGCTTTGAAGATTGAAGGCAGGAGGAGAAGGGGACGACCGAGGGTGAGGTGGTTGGATGGCATCACCAACTCGATGGACATGAGTTTGAGTAGACTCTGGGAGTTGGTGATGAACAGGGAGGCCTGGTGTCACAAAGAGTCGGACACGACTGAGTGAATGAACTGAATTGAACAGAAATCTAACAGCTAACCTCACACTTAAATGTGAAATGTTTAATCCTTTTCTCCCGAGTTTAGGAGCAAGGCAAGTATCCACATTATCACCGTTTCTACCTGACATTGTATTGGAGTCCTAGCCAGTGCAATGAGGGAAGAAAAAAGTTATAAAATTTGGAAAGAAGACAGTAAACCATTGGTATTCACAGATAACACAATTATATATATACTGAAATCCAAAAGAATATACAAATTTGAAAGTTTGAAAATTAGTAAGTAAATCTAGCAAGGATCTTAGCTCAAAGATGAATATTCACAAATTAACTATTTTTATATATAAGCAATCAACATAAAAATGAAACTTTAAAAATACCATTACAACAGCATCAAAATGTAACAAAAGATGAGTAAGACATTTATGCTGAAAATCACAAAATATATATGGGAGGATTTTTTTCAAGACCTAAAGAAATAGAGATATACAATGTTTACCACTTAGGAAAGACTCAATATTATTACAGTATCAAATCTTCCCAAATTGTAGATTCAGTTCATTCTCAGTCAAAATCTCAGCAGCCTTATTTTTTTTTCTGGCAATTGATAAGGTGGTCTAAAATGGATCTAGAAATGCAAAAGGTTTAAAATAACAAGGCAGTCTTGAAGAAGAACAAAGAGGATCAACAGTCTCAGAGACGAGGACGTACTAGTAAGCTAGAATAAATTGTACTATTATTGGAGCTATTTAGGTCAGATTCCTGTCCCTATACCAGTTATCAGTGAGGTCCTGATTTAGAGCTGGGGTAAGATCCAGTCCCCACAGCAGACCACAGGGCATGTATGGAATGGGAGAAGAATGGAACAGCTATTGAAGAGACAACCACAATATCCAGTGTGACAACCTTCATGTATGTATTATTTTTAACTGGAACTGAATCTTAATGAGTATGACTTTGCACAGGGGGCAAAAGAGTCTCTAATAGAACTGCTTGTACAGACATGGATGTGTAAGATTGTGGTACACTTAGGATTGTCAGGAAACAGTTCTATGTGATGGAGCCTCTGCATGTGAGGATGAATGATGGGAGAAAAGATTGGAAATGGCCAGATGATGAACCGCCTCGAATTCTATGTAAAAGTCTTTAGATGTCATCCTATGGAAGTAGATAACCTACTGTGGCTTTCAAGCAGAGACATAATACCCTGGAATAGGGAGAGACCAAGGTAGAGCAATCAGATATGACTGGAGCACAAGGCAGAACGACAGTTAGGAGGCTATCTGGAGCTTGCAGGAGAAAAATGATGAGGCACTTATCCAAGGCAATGAGGAGCCCAGCTGACACTGAGCGCTGAGGGGTGCTAAACCCCTCCTTGACTCTTTTCGTGCGTGCTTGCATTGAATGCTCACAACCACCACTGGAGAAAATTCTGTCTCTGAAGACGTGAAGAGGTTAGGTAACTTGTTCAGAGTCACACAGCTAATCAATAATGGTGCTACCGTGTTTTAACCCAAGCTAGCTAATTCCAGAGCCTGTGCTCTTAGTCATGATACCACGTGACTCTTCATGGTTTATTTGTTGTTGTTGTTGTTGTAGTTGCTAGTTGTGTCTGACTCTTTTTCGACCCCAAGGACTGTAGCCTGCCAGGCTCCTCTGTCCATGGGATTTCCCAGACCGGAATACTGGAGTGGATTGCCACTTCCTTCTCCAGGAGATCTTTCTGACCCAGGGATCAAACCAGTATCTTTTACATTGGCAAGCAGATTCTTTATCAGTGAGCCATCAGAGAAGTCCTCATGGCTTATTAGCTAATTTCTTTTTAGTGCTGAATAATATTCCATTGTCTGAATACACACCACTTAACTTATCCATTCACCCATTGATGGCATCTTGGTTGCTTCTACATTTTAGCAATTATGAATAAAGCTGCTCTAAACATCTGTGTATAAGATTCTGTGTGCACCTAAGTTTTCAGCTCCTTTGGGTAAATACCAAGGCGTGTTATTGCTGCATTGTGTGGTAAGAGTATGTTTAGTTTTGTAAGAAACTACCATGCTATCTTACAAAGAAGCTGTACCATTTTCCATTCCTTATCCAGAGATATTTAAGGATTTAGTCATTAGGCTTTGGCAATGGCTGGGGTGTTGCTTGCATGAAATAGGGCTACCATGATTCTCTTCCTTTAATGATCCTTTTGGTTTCCTTCACTCCCCGCCCCCCGGCCCTTAACTGTGAATTGGTTTCTGCCCTTTCTTTTCTAAACACTTATTCTTTTGGAGTTTGTTTTCCCTAATGGTGTCATCTATCAACTTTTATGTTGATTTGACCTAAATCTCTTATTTCCAGTCCCAATTTCTCAATCACACTCCTAGAGGTCATCACCTACAACCCATGTTTAAAATTAAACTCATATTTTACTTCAGTTTCTCTAGACACTTTCTATTAATAGCAAAAATAACTGGCCTTCTGGGTTTTAGGAGAATATGTGACCCTCAAATTCCTTTACTTTTCACACTCTATCAGGCAGCTGATTCAGTCAGTTCTTTAGCATTCTCATAAATTCATCTCCTCCCCTTCATAATCTTTGCTCCCACCCTAGTATTGGCTCTCAAGATCTCTTGCCTAAGTTACTGAATTCATTTCCTAACTGGTCCCCTTGCATTTAATCTCTCATATAATCTACTCTGCATGCTAGTGCTAGAGAAAACTCTTGCTCAAACATTGATTTCTTAGTTTACTTGGCTTATTTGAGAACTTCTGATTACTCTCCATCACCTAATAAATCAAGATCACTGAATCAACTCTAATCCATTCTCTGCCTAAATTTGAAGACCTATCATTGCCTCATTTCACCTATCTTAATTAAATGCCAATTCCTCTGAAATTGGAACTTTTCCCTCTGGTCAGTTATCTTGTTACTATCACCTCTTCCCCTGGCATCCTCTCTATGTAGGCATGAACACACCACACTCCTTGCCATCTAAGCTATTGTTAATACTGTTTCCCTGGCCTAAAATGCCTCCTTCCTTTGTCCTAGGTCTATATCCAAGTGACTCTTTCCCAAGTGGCTCCAAAATAGTTACAGCTCCCTCCTCCAACTTTCTTCCTTATTGCCACTGCCAAAGACACGTTTTTCACTATAGTCTCCAAATGTCTGTTAAATGATGTGACATTTATTATGTTAATCTATAAAGCTATTCTACTTAATAGTTCAGGTATATATCTTATTTTCCCAACACGATAATAAACCCTGGTGTTCAGTTTAAAATAATGTCTTCTACTTTTTCATATTCTTAGTGCCAAAAATAATACTCAATAAATTCCTATTACTGGTTGAAACTATAAACACAGGTATTTTTATGCTGTATCTATCCATTAGTAGTTTATCTGAATAATAATAGTAAATAATTATTGTTCTCTTATTTTAAGGGGTTATTTCCTTTATAGAGTTGAAGGTGCAGATATTCCCAAGTGTTCAAGGCATTCTGTTTTGTATATTCACACTATACTAAAGTTATACCTTTTAGGGTAATATTTTTAATTATTCTAGGGGAAGAAGAGAAAGCCCCTGAAGGCTAACAGCTTGAAATTGAACAGGACACCATTGGGAAGGGAGAGGGTCATGGGTCGTCGTCAAACAGACAGAAAACAATGGAGACGATTGTGCCTGAAGATGGTGTATTTTTTTTCACTAGACAGTATGTTGACAGTTTCCTTCCTCTTGGGTCATTGTTGTCTGCTAAATGATCTGTGACAGCAGATTGATCACAAGCTTTCTCATGCAGGAGATATAATGCAGTCTTTCATTTTGTTACCTCCATTGCCAAATGCTGAAACATTTTGTTGGCAAATTAATGTTAGTTTAGTATATCATTTAGTAGTATAAAGCACTGAGTGTAGCTCTGGAAGCAATAATAGTAGTGATTAATTTATCTTCACCAAGTTTCAGGTTTCTACTTAAGTGTGATTACAGATGCAATAGCACACTTGAAAAATGTTAGCCTTAAATTTTAGATGTCCATAATTATTATTTAAATAAATTAATGAATTAGCACATTCAGGTATTGCCCTATTACTTTCAAAATTGAGTCGAAAACTTAAGCACCTATGATTTACCTATAAAAATTAATGTTAATAACCTATTGTAACTGAAAATTTGCTTCTTCCTCCAGAGCTGGAAATTTAAAACAGACATAAGGTCTTTTACATTTGATGTTTAAGCATCCATTTAAGCCAGTTAATTGATGATTTCACACATCTAAAAATTACCTGAAAGTAGTGTTTTGTTTATAGAGTATTGAGAATCCCTGCATTCAAAATGTTTGTAGGAAAAAAATCAGAAATGCAGTTGTCTAAGAGTAAGAGACTGTTTCATAATTCCTTTTTAATACTTTGTAGCAGTCTTTGCTCTTCCATTAGGATTTGGTAACATTAGCACAGAGGAAGGAAATGTGCTGGCAGTAATATTAGAAAAGAGTTGTTTATTTTCCCTCTTTGGAAGTAATCAGATTTCTGTATAAAAATTAAACTAATCTCAATTCTGGTGTTTCTTTTCTCCTCATAAGAAAAAAGAAATAAAGGTGATTTTACTAAAATTCGGCATAGAAATGTAAGAAAGATGTTTAATGTAGAAAGATAAAATATACAGCTGTGATGCTTTATTTAAAGTTCTTTTTACTGTTAGTCACGAAAGGCAGTCATCTTAAACCTACATTTTTTTCTTTTTATAATATACACACGGATGCACGTTTATACTTATTCTTGAAAACTGGTTTGGGCAGATCTTATTTGTGATTTGCATGTATTAGCAGAAAATTATGTGAGATTAATTTGTTAGAAATAACCATGCTAGAATTTGCAGATCAGCCTAGTGGTTTGTGGGGGCTCCCCAGGTGGCACTAGTGGTGAAGAGCCCACCTGCCAGTGCAGGCATGTGGTGCCCATAAAGAGGCGTGGGTTCAGTTCCTGGGTAGGGAAGGTTCCACGGAGGAGGGTGTGACAGCCCACTCCAATATTCTTGCCTGGAGAATCCCACGGACAGAGAAGCCTGGCAGGTTACAGTCCATAGAGTTGCGAAGAGTCAGACACAATTGAAGTGACTTAGCGCACACACACACGCTAATGGCTTATAACAAAATATCTGAAAGAGCCCAATCTGATAAAATAATTTTGAAAAGCAAGTTTGCATGCTACTCACTGCCCGATTTTATTTTGTATTTTCAGATCAATTAAACCAGTCTCATTTAGTGATTACTACAAGACATGGTCTGGAATAGCCACATCAAAAGCCACAGAATATTACAGAACTCCATGTAAGGTGATCTAGCCTTGTCTTATTTTGTGGGGAGTGGGGTGGTATATTAATCTCTGAACATTCTTAGCTTATCTTGCCTTCAAAGACTAATTGACATATATTTGGAATTTGAGGGTGGTAAGCTTCTTTGTTGGTTCTGTGTACTAATCATTCAATAACTGTTCATTTAGTCCCCCTTTTGTATAGAGTCCTGGACTAAAATCTGATCAAAAGCCAGAAGGAAGGATAGACAGTTGGAATAATAAAAGATAAAGTTCTCAGTTTTTTGAGATTTACTTTACTTCCTCACCCCAGAAGGAAGCCTTCAGAGCAGGAGGAAACTTTTTAATTCTAAACACAATTATCCCCAAAGCCAGAGATATTATTAAGTAGAGGAATAGCAAGAAAACCTGGGGCTGCTCAATTATATCAGTCTAGTGAAAGATCATCTGTTACCATCACATAGTAAGAGCTGAAAAGATTCAATGGGAGAGCTGGACAACTTTCTGGTCCCTTTTAACCTAATCTTTAGAGTGCTATGTTCTGGTTTGTATCAAAGTAGGTTATCCAGTCTGTGCATGTGACTTTCAAGCTATCCAACTGAAATGGTACATTCTAAAGTTATCAATGACTTCCGAATTCTCAGATTCAGTGATTACTTTGTTCAGTCCTTATCTTACTTGAACTCATATTGGCTATGCTCTCCTTATGACTCCATGGTTTTCCTCTTACCTTTCCAAGTGCTCCTCTGCCTCTTTCCTTAGGAATAACTTCTTCATTCAGTATTTGCTGCCCAGCTCTCTCTGGGAGACATCATCCATTACTATGGTTTGCATTAGCCCACATGCCAATAATTCCTAAATCCTCATCTCTAACCAGACTGTCTTCTGAATTCCGAATGCACATTTCCAGCTATGTAATAAGGTTCAGTTCAGTTCAGTTGCTCAGTTGTGTCCGACTCTTTGCAACCCCATGAATCGCAGCATGCCAGGCCTCCCTGTCCATCACCAACTCCTGGAGTTCACCCAAACTCATGTCCATTGAGTCGGTGATGCCATCCAGCCATCTCATCCTCTGTTGTCCCCTTTTCCTCCTGCCCCCAATCCCTCCCAGCACCAGAGTCTTTTCCAATGAGTCAACTCTTCGCATGAGGTGGCCAAAGTACTGGAGTTTCAGCTTTAGCATCAGTCCTTCCAAAGAACACCCAGGACTGATCTCCTTTAGAATGGACTGGTTGGATCTCCTTGCAGTCCAAGGGACTCTCGAGAGTCTTCTCCAGTACCGCAGTTCAAAAGCGTCAATTCTTCAGTGCTCAGCTTTCTTTAGTCCAACTCTCACATCCATACATGACCACTGGAAAAACCATAGCCTTGACTAGACGGACCTTTGTTGGCAAAGTAATGTCTCTGCTTTTGAGTATGCTATCTAGGTTGGTCATAACTTTCTTTCCAAGGAGTAAGCATCTTTTAATTTCATGGCTGCAGTCACCATCTGCAGTGATTTTGGAGCCCAAAAAAATAAAGTCTGACACTAAGGTACTTCATATCTAAGATGTCCCAAAATGAACTCATTATGTTGCCCCCAAACCACTTCTCCATCCCTTATTATTTCTCTTGATCAGTAGTAGATCACCATTCTTGCATTTACTTGCCAAGCCAGAATCATGTACATTTCCTAGTCCACTTTATTTCCCTCATTAAGCCTTAGTGATTTTATCTCCTGCAGCATTACAAATGTTTTCCCTCTACTCCACCTCTATGACCACTGCCTTAATTTGTGATCTCATCATGTTTCATCTCATCCTTGTGATAGTCTGGTTTTAAGAGAACAAAATATCACCTCTCAAAAAATCATATCTAGTTTCAAGGCACAAATAAAAGCAAAAAGAACTTCCCAGGTGGCACTAGTGGTAAAGAACCCGCCTGCCAATGCAGGAGACATAAGAGGTGTGGGTTCGATCCCTGGGTTGGGAAAATCCCCTGGAGGAGAAAATGGCAACCCACTCCAGTATTCTTGCCTGGAGAATCCTATGGACAGAGGAGCCTGGCAGGCTACAATCCATGGGGTCACAAAGAATTGGACATGACTGAAGCAACTTAGCACACAAGAGCAAAAAGAAGTACTAAACGTAATAAATATAAAAATGTGAGATCAAATTATTTCTAAGAAATTACTTGCTCTTTCAGGATGTTGGTTATTAGTTTATTTTGTAATTACACATTATCTTCCTCACTGATTCGTGGATTAGTGGTTAAGAAAAATAATTTGTTTAAGGTACTTTAAGAAATAGTCTTTAGCAACACAATCAGCATAAAAGAGTTTTATTGATTTTGGTACCAAAATACATGAGCATTGACTTCATTTCTAAGATTTTGATTGACTGCTTTTTAGTTAATTCAGCAAATGCATCTTGAGTATTTGTTATGTAAGAGGCCCTGAGGAGCTCAGATGGGTTCCAGGAGGTGATAACCCTTAACAGACATGTCGAGAGGCAGTTGCCATGCTTCAGGGAACAATTCAGTGTCCAATTCCTTCAACCAGAAAACAAACAGATTGTTATAGGATGGTGCTTTATGGAATAACGTACAAATATATAGAGGCTCTAGAAAACTCCAAGCTGCTAAGGAAATAATGGAAGCACATGCCCAATTAAAGAAAATTGGAAATGATTTCTTAGAATAAAGAGTAATTTTAAAATGGAAGAAATAATGCAGTGTCACTGGCTGAAATTTCTTCTTCAAAAGAGTTTGACACCAAAATATTTAATTTGGTTCTGTTTCTACATCTGTCACTAAGCTAGTATGTAATTCATTCCTTTTTGTGAAGGCAATAGCTGGTAATGGTTACCTCTAGCCCAGAAGAATTTCTGAGACTGATTCTAGCCCTTGGTGCAAGATTTCACAATCACTCTGTCTCTTTTTCCTACAGAGATTTGTATAAGAATGTTTCAAAAGCTTTCCTTCAATAATAACCAGCACTTAATTAAAAAAAATTAAATGTAAACCTTACATGTTCTGCTGGCCATTTTGTCTTTGCATAGTTCAGCTGGCTAAGATCCAATACTATCTTTTTAATGGCTTAATTTCCTGGCAATAATAAAGATGAAGCTTTCAGATTATAGAATGCTCCTTCAACCACTCAGGAATAAAAGAGAAACTTCTATTAACTTCATTTCTACAGTTATATTTTTATCACTGGGAGGATTATTAAACTCTTGTGCATATTTTAAAGAGCTTTTTATTTTATGAGTAGTGATGAGTGGTTATATTATGATTTTAAGTTTTAACTCTATTGCATATCTTTGTGCCACAAATAGTAAGTTTATTCTTGTGTGATACAGAATAACTGTATAATATAGTTTACAAAATATATGCCCTATTGGTGTTTTTTTGTTCATTTTTTATTGAGATATAGTTGATGTACAATATTATGTAAGTTTCAAGCATACAATGATAGTCACAATTTTTAAAGGTTATATTCCATTTATAGTTATTATAAATTATTGGCTAAATTCCCTGTGTTGTATATTTCTGTAGTTTGCTTATTTTGTGCCTAGTTGTTTGTATCTCTTAATCTGTATTTTTTAATCATTTCAATATTATTGTTCTTTTTTCACTTATCAACCAATATTTACTGAACACCAAATTTCTGTCATCCATAGTTGTATATGAACCCAATGAGCTGGGCATTGTTATTACTCTGTTTTACACATGAGAAAACCAAGACCAAGGGAAGCTAAGTAATTTACCTAAAATCACATATGGAATGTGAGATATTGGTAACAGTGTAAATTCTGGATGTATATTGCCAAGACCCTGCAATTTACTAGTAGTGTGACCTTGGGTAAGTTTCTTAACCTCTCTGTGTCCCTGTTCTCTCGTCTGTAAGATGAGAATAATCACAGAACATGCCTCATAACACTGAGACTCCCTAACAGTGCCTAGTGTGCAGTGAGTGCTCAGTAAGTGTGGCTACTGTTTATAGTACAGTTAGGCTGGGGCCCAAAGACCTGAACCGAATCCTCTGATTCCACATTCATTGTTCTTTGTTTATATTACATTGCCTCCATAATATGATATAAAATTGTTCTTTCTCTATAACTTGAGATTTAAATTCAAACCCTGAAGTATGTGTGGTACATTTTCAATAATTACAATTATTTATTCATAATCACAGACAATCATGGGAAAATGTACTGATGATCCACTGTTCTCTGTCCATCACTATAAAATGGCAAATAAAAAGTTTGGCAGAGAACAAACCAATACATCTGGTTGTGGGCAACAGCACCTTAATGACAAAATCCGATCCCCATAAGGAAATGTTTATGTTACAGGAAAAGAATTCCTTCAGACCAGTGTACCCTGCGATAGTGAGCAGAGGCTTCCTGGCATTTGTTTGCTGTCAACAAGACAGACCAAACAGCCTGAAGCATCATGGGAATGCTTGCTTTCACCTTGGGATACTTTAATTCCTCGAGCCTTTGAAGTAGCGATGAGGGCAGGTATCTCCAAAAATACATTTAGATGCAAGAGGCAGTATCATCAAATTCCAGTGCAGTGGTCTCAGTCTTGACCACTCATTAGAATCCCCAGAGGAGCTTGTGAAAATTCCTGTGTTAAAAGTGCACTCCCAGACCAATTATAGTAGGGTCTCGGGAGCAGGACCCGGGGAGAGTAGTTTCTACAGCTCCCCAGGTGGTTACAATATTCAAGCAATGGAAAGGCCCTATGGGAAAAGCCTGATGTCAGAAATTAGAGACTCCTAGTTAAGTGAATTTAGGTTAATCATTTAACTCTTTGTATCTCATTTTTCATTTCTATTCATTGACAAAAATATACTATCCTAAGTTGTTCCTCTATGGTTAGCATAAGGTAGTATGTGTGAAAATAGAACTTACTAAGGTAAGTTAGTGCTTATATATTT
>NW_011477142.1:780701-781591 GCF_000754665.1 Bison bison bison | reverse complement strand
ACTTCACTTTCACTTTTCACTTTTATGCATTGGAGAAGGAAATGGCCACCCACTCCAGTATTCTTGCCTGGAGAGTCCCAGGGACGGGGGAGCCTGGTGGGCTGCCGTCTATGGGGTCGCACAGAGTCAGACACGACTGAAGTGACTTAGCAGCAGCAGCAGCAACATTAGATGGTAGGAGACAAATGAGTGAAAAAACTATGAGAATAAAATTTTTTAAGTCACTCAGTCATGTGTGACTCTTTGCAACCCCATGGACTGCAAGCATGCCAGGCTTCCCTGTCCTTCACTATCTCCTGGAGTTTGCTCAAACTCATGTTATCAAGTCAGTGATTCCATTCAACCATCTCATCCTCTGTCACCCCCTTCTCCCCCTAACTTCAATCTTTCCCAGCATCAGGGTCTTTCCCAATGAGTCAGCTCTTCATATCAGGTAGCCGAAGTATTGGAGCTTCAGCTTTAGCAACAGTTCTTCCAATGAATGTTCAGGGTGGATTTCCTTTAGGATTGACTGGGTTGATCTCCTTGCTGTCCAAGAGACTCTCAAGAGTCTTCTTTAGCACCACAGATCAGATCAGTCGCTCAGGCATGTCCAGCTCTTTGCGACCTCATGAATTGCAGCACGCCAGGCCTCCCTTTCCATCACCAACTCCCAGAGTTCACTGAGACTCATGTCCATTGAGTCAGTGATGCCATCCAGCTATCTCATCCTCTGTTTTCCCCTTCTCCTCTTGCCCCCAATCCCTCCCAGCATCAGAGTCTTTTCCAGTGAGTCAACTCTTCACATGAGGTGGCCAAAACTGGAGTTTCAGCTTTAGCATCATTCCTTCCAAAGAAATCCCAGGGCTGATCTCTTTCAGAATGGACTGGTTGGATCTCCTAGCAGTCCA
>NW_011477142.1:779862-780601 GCF_000754665.1 Bison bison bison | reverse complement strand
AAAAGCCTGATGTCAGAAATTAGAGACTCCTAGTTAAGTGAATTTAGGTTAATCATTTAACTCTTTGTATCTCATTTTTCATTTCTATTCATTGACAAAAATATACTATCCTAAGTTGTTCCTCTATGGTTAGCATAAGGTAGTATGTGTGAAAATAGAACTTACTAAGGTAAGTTAGTGCTTATATATTTCTTTGGACATGACAGTCCCAGAGTGCAAAAAAATTTTTCAGATCAGCCTATACAGATATTGGACAATAGGTATATCATGGAAGAAAACAGTAGAAGTGATGTCCCGTAATCCTCAGAAGTAAAGGCAGGAAGAACTATACTATGGAGGCAATAGAGGATGCTTTCTACCAAAGATTACAAAATTGCCACAGTGTCAAGTTCCGGTAGCAATGGGAGATTTTAATGAAGAATTTCTGACAAAATCTCACCAGTTCTCATTTCTTCATTATTCCCCTCTGAACATCATCCACTGACCATATTCTCTGTCTAGACGGCAGGTTGTATTGAAGACAAAAAGATAAGCATTATGATAAGCTTTTTGAGGCATTTAACATTAGATGGCAATGGCACCCCACTCCAGCACTCTTGCCTGGAGAATCCCATGGACGGGGGATCCTGGTGGGCTGCAGTCCATGGGGTCGCACAGAGTCGGACTCGACTGAGTGACTTCACTTTCACTTTTCACTTTTATGCATTGGAGAAGGAAATGGCCACCCACTCCAGTATCT
>NW_011477142.1:779286-779762 GCF_000754665.1 Bison bison bison | reverse complement strand
GAGTTCACTGAGACTCATGTCCATTGAGTCAGTGATGCCATCCAGCTATCTCATCCTCTGTTTTCCCCTTCTCCTCTTGCCCCCAATCCCTCCCAGCATCAGAGTCTTTTCCAGTGAGTCAACTCTTCACATGAGGTGGCCAAAACTGGAGTTTCAGCTTTAGCATCATTCCTTCCAAAGAAATCCCAGGGCTGATCTCTTTCAGAATGGACTGGTTGGATCTCCTAGCAGTCCAAGGGACTTTCAAGAGTCTTCTCCAACACCACAGTTCAAAACCATCAATTCTTCGGCGCTCAGCCTTCTTCACAGTCCAAATTTCACATCCATACATGACTACAGGAAAAACCATAGCCTTGACTAGACGAGCCTTTGTTGGCAAAGTAATGTCTCTGCTTTTGAATATGCTATCTAGGTTGGTCATAACTTTCCTTCCAAGGAGTAAGCATCTTTTAATTTCATGGCTGCAGTCACCATCT
>NW_011477142.1:778712-779186 GCF_000754665.1 Bison bison bison | reverse complement strand
CCAGCGTTTCTGATGATGTACTCTGCATAGAAGTTAAATAAACAGGGTGACAATATACAGCCTTGATGAACTCCTTTTCCTATTTGGAACCAGTCTGTTGTTCCATGTCCAGTTCTAACTGTTGCTTCCTGACCTGCATACAAATTTCTCAAGAGGCAAATCAGGTGGTCTGGTATTCCCATCTCTTTCAGAATTTTCCACAGTTTATTGTGATCCTCACAGTCAAAGGCTTTGACATAGTCAATAAAGCAGAAATAAATCTTTTTCTGGAACTCTCTTGCTTTTTCCATGATCCAGTGGATGTTGGCAATTTGATCTCTGGTTCCTCTGCCTTTTCTAAAACCAGCTTGAACATCAGGAAGTTCACAGTTCACATATTACTGAAGCCTGGCTTGGAGAATTTTTAGCATTACTTTACTAGCGTGTGAGATGAGTGCAATTGTGCAGTAGTTTGAGCATTCTTTGGCATTGCCT
>NW_011477142.1:767213-778612 GCF_000754665.1 Bison bison bison | reverse complement strand
CTATCACCTCCACTAGCTTTGTTCATAGTGATGCTTTCTAAGGCCCACTTGACTTCATATTCCAGGATGTCTGGCTCTAGGTCAGTGATCACACCATCATGATTATCTGGGTCGTGAAGATCTTTTTTGTACAGTTCTTCTGTGTATTCTTGCCATCTCTTCTTAATATCTTCTGCTTCTGTTAGGTCCGTACCATTTCTGTCCTTTATCGAGCCCATCTTTGCATGAAATGTTTCTTTAGTATCTCTGATTTTCTTGAAGAGATCTCTAGTCTTTCCTATTCTGTTGTTTTCCTCTATTTCTTTGCATTGATCAATGAAGAAGGCTTTCTTATCTCTTCTTGCTATTCTTTGGTACTCTGCATTCAGATGCTTATATCTTTCCTTTTCTTCTCTGCTTTTTGCTTCTCTTCTTTTCACAGCTATTTGTAAGGCCTCCCCAGACAGCCATTTTGCTTTTTTGCATTTCTTTTCCATGGGGATGGTCTTGATCCCTGTCTCCTGTACAATGTCACGAACCTCATTCCATAGTTCATCAGGCACTCTATCTATCAGATCTAGGCCCTTAAATCTATTTCTCACTTCCACTGTATAATCATAAGGGATTTGATTTAGGTCATACCTGAATGGTCTAGTGGTTTTCCCTACTTTCTTCAATTTAAGTCTGAGTTTGGCTATAAGGAGTTCATGATCTGAGCCACAGTCAGCTCCTGGTCTTGTTTTTGCTGACTGTATAGAGCTTCTCCATCTTTGGTAGCAAAGAATATAATCAATCTGATTTCGGTGTTGACCATCTGGTGCTGTCCACGTATAGAGTCTTCTCTTGTGTTGTTGGAAGAGGGTGTTTGCTATGACCAGTGCATTTTCTTGGCAAAACTCTATTAGTCTTTATCCTGCTTCATTCCGTATTCCAAAGCCAAATTTGCCTGTTACTCCAGGTGTTTCTCGACTTCCTACTTTTGCACTCCAGTCCACTATAATGAAAAGGACATCTTTTTTGGGTGTTAGTTCTAAAAGGTCTTGTAGGTCTTCATAGAACCATTCAACTTCGGTTTCTTCAGCATTACTGGTTGGGGCATAGACTTGGATTACTGTGATATTGAATGGTTTGCCTTGGAAACGAACAGAGATCATTCTGTCATTTTTGAGATTGCATCCAAGTACTGCATTTCGGACTCTTTTGTTGACCATGATGGCTACTCCATTTCTTCTACGGGATTCCTGCCCGCAGTAGTAGATACAATGGTCATCTGAGTTAAATTCACCCATTCCAGTCCATTTCAGTTCGCTGATTCCTAGAATGTTGACATTCACTCTTGCCATCTCCTGTTTGACCACTTCCATTTTGCCTTGATTCATGGACCTGACATTCCATGTCCCAAGAAAACAAAATCTGTCACTGTTTCCATTTTTTCCCCATTTATTGCCATGAATTGATGGGACTGATATCATGGTCTCGGTTTTTTCAATGTTGTGTTAAAAGTTTGTACAAATATGGTGGCATCTGTCCTCTCTCAGATAGTAGACAAAGCAATGGAGAAAATGAGTCTGTAATATAAGAATAATGGGAATATTCAGAAAAGGTGACCATGCCATTTGGGATTTCATAATATATAAGGAAGAGAGTGCCATACGTACTCAAGTAGAAAACATAGGAAAGGCAATTCCAAAGAATTAAGGAAAGACATGAATTATCCTTCAATGGAAACATCAAATTTTGTGAATTCCCTGGTTGCCTAGTGGTTCAGTTCAGTTCAGTTGCTCATTCGTGTGCAATACTTTGCAGCCCCGTGGACTGCAGCACACCAGGATTCCCTGTCCATCACCAACTCCCTGAGATTGCTCAAACTCGTTTCCTTCAAATGGGAGATGCCATTCAACCATCTCATCTTCTGTTGTCCCCTTCTCCTCCTGCCTTCAATCTTTCCCAGCATCAGGGTCTTTTCCAGTGAGTCAGCTCTTCACATCAGGTAGCCAAAATATTGGAGCTTCAGCTTTAGTCCTTCCAAAGAATATTCAGGACTGGTTTGATCTCCTTGCAGTCCAAGGGACTCTCAAGCGTCTTCTCCAACACCACAGTTCAAAAGCATCAATTGTTTGGCATTTAGCTTTTTTTTTTTTTCTATATTACCAATATTTCTTTTTTTTTTAAACTTTACAATATTGTATTAGTTTTGCCAAATATCGAAATGAATCCGCCACAGGTATACCTGTGTTCCCCATCCTGAACCCTCCTCCCTCCTCCCTCCCCATACCCTCCCTCTTGGTCGTCCCAGTGCACCAGCATTTAGCTTTCTTTATAGTCCAACTCTCACATCCACACATGACTACTGGAAAAATCATAGCCTTGACTAGACAGACTCTTGTCAGCAAAGTAATATCTGTACTTTTTAATATGCTGTCTAGGTTGGTCATAGCTTTCCTTCCAATGAGCAAGTGTCTTTTAATTTCATGGCTGCAGTCACCATCTCCAGTGATTTTGGAGCCCAAGAAAATAGTCTGTCACTGTTTCCATTGTTTCCCCATCTATTTGCTATGAAGTGATGGGACCAGATGCCATGATCTTATTTTTTTGAATGTTGAATTTTAAGCCAGTTTTTTCACTTTCATCAAGAGGCTCTTTAGTTCCTCTTCGCTTTCTGCCATAGGGTGGTGTCATCTGCATATCTGAGGTTATTGATATCTCCCCCAGTGATCTTGATTCCAACTTGTGCTTCATCCAGCCTGGCATTTCACATGATCTTCCATGTCCAGTTCTAACTGTTGCTTCTTGACCTGCATACAGGTTTCACAGGAAACAGATAAGGTGATCTGGTATTCCCATCTCTTTAACAATTTTCCACAGTTTGTTGTGATACACACAGTCAAAGGCTTTGGAGTAGTCAATGAAGCAGCAGTAGATATTTTTTCTGGAATTCTCTTGCTTTTTCTATAACCTAGTGGATGTTGGCAATTTGAGCTCTGGTCCCTCTGCCTTTTCTAAATCCAGCTTGTACATCTGGAAGTTCACCGTTCATGTACCGTTGAAGCCTAGCTTGGAGGATTTTGAGCATGATCTTGCTAGCATGTGAAATGAGTGCAATTGTGCAGTAATTTGAACATTTTTTGGCATTGCCTTTCTTTGGGATTGGAATGAAAATTAATCTTTTCCAGTCCTGTGGCCATTGCTGAGTTTTTCAAATATGCTGGGATAATGAATGCAGCACTTTAATAGCATCATCTTTTAAGATTTGAATTAGCTCAACTAGAATTCCATCACCTCTACTAGCTTTGTTCATAGTGATGCTTCTTAATGCCCATTTGACTTCATAATTCAGGATGTCTGGCTCTAGGTGAGTAATCACACCATCATGGTTATCCACGTCATTAAGATCCTTTTTGTGTAGTTCTTCTTTTATTCTTGTTAACTCTTCTTAATATCTTCTGCTTCTGTTCTCTTAATAGCTACTGCTTCACTGCTAAGGTCCAGGTTCAATCCCTGGTCAGGGAACTGAGATGCCATAAGCTGCTAGTGTGGCAAAAAAAAATTTTTGTGTGTTTCAAGTCTTTGACTGTGTGGATCACAACAAACTGTGAAAAATTCTTAAAGAGATGGGAATACCAGGTAACCTTACCTGCCTCCTGCGAAACCTGTATGCAGGTCAAGAAGCAACAGTTAGAGCCAGACATGGAACAATAGACTGGTTCCAAATTGGGAAAGGAGTACGTCAAGGCTGTATATGGTCACCCTGTTTATTTAACCTATATGCTGAGTACATCATTCAAATAGTAATGAATGAGTAATGAACAGTACATTTGAGAAGACATTTCTCAACTTTTCCATGTCTGTCTGTGAAGTGGGTATTATAATGGTAAGACTGCATATCTACAAGTACCCCCATACATAGTAAGAATTCTATTAATGTTAATTATTATAATCATCTAAAAGTAATAATGAATCCTGCTAAAGACTCTGGGGAGTGCAGGTTTGCTTCCTTGAAGGAAGGAAGGAATATATTCCAAATAACAATAAAAAGAATATCAACAAAGTCTATAAGAATATGTATGTATGTGTGTTTGAATTAAATACATTAAAGTATAGATAGGAACATTGCTGGTGAAAATCATGTAACATTAATAGAAAAAAAGGAGAATGACTAAGTTTAAATGTTTTTTGTGTCAATGACAAATTTCATCAAACTGGAAGGCATTAATTAATCACTGTTAAGAAGGAAGCTCCAGATAAGGAGAAGACTGGTAGGGAGCATCAGGTTGGTTAAATAGTTCAGGGCTGTAAACCCAGGACAATTAGAAGAAAGAGAGAGTAAAAGAGGTGGGGGATACGGGAGAAGGGAAGGGGAGGAGAGGAGGAAGAGGCAGAAAGCCAGGGGGAGGACAAGGGAGATAAGGAAGGATATATATGTGTGTGTGTGAATGATCTGGCTTAATAGTATTTCATGTAAAAACTACCAGTGCTTAAGCTTAGTAGGTTTTCAATAACTTTATGTGAAACTGATTGAAGGCATAAGGCTTATAATTAACCACAGACATATGAGCCAACGGTATAATGTGATTTCCAGAATGCCGAGGCAGATCTGAACTAAATTGATCTGTCTGTTTTGAGGGAGACAGCAATCCCACCTGCGTCTTGCTATTGGTATGAAGTCAAGATTCTGAGCCAGTTCTGGATAAAAATTCTAATAGGAATATCAACAAAGTTCACCGCTGGGCTGAGAATGGTTAGGTCTCTAGAAAATCATGATTTAAGAAAAAGTTGAAGGAACTAAGACTGCCCTGAGAGCTATCTTCAAATATTGGAGGGATCCTGCCCACGGGAGAGGGATAAATTTACTCAGTATTGCTGAGGGGGTCAGAAGGATGAACAGAGGAAACTCAGATTAAGTCCTCAGATTAAGGAAGGACCGTGTGACCTAAATAACTGTCAGTGGAATGGGCAGTCTCAAAATACAGAGGAGAATTTTCTGTCATTGGCAAGGGATTTAGAGGCTGGATGATCATTTGTTGTAGATTTTTGCTTCATCAAAAATCATGATCTGTAATGTCACATCAGACTCCCAAGGTTTTATTTTTTTCACTTGAAGTGCTGAATTAGAATTTTATTAAACAATGATGTCAGTTTCTATAAGCTATTTTAACACTGTCTTCATTTCTGTAAGTGATATATAAACAATTGTCAGTATAATGATAAGTTCAGTCAGTTCAGTTCAGTCGCTCAGTCGTGTCCAGTTCTTTGTGACCCCATGGACTACAGCATGCCAGGCTTCCTTGTCCATCACCAGCTCCCAGAGGTTGCTCAAACTATGTCCATCGAGTGGGTGATGCCATCCAACCATCTCATCCTCTGTCTTCCTCCTCTTCTGTCTTCAATCTTTCCCAGCATCAGGGTCTTTTCCAGTAAGTCAGTTCTTAGCATCAGGTAGCCAAAGTTTTGGAGCTTCAGCTTTAGCTTTAGTCCTTCCAATGAATATTCAGGACTGATTTCCCTTAGGATGGACTGGTTTGATCTCCTTGCAATCCAAAGGACTCTCAACACCAACACTCTCAACACTTCTTCTCCAACACCACAATTCAAAAGCATCAATTCTTTGGTGCTCAGCTTTCTTTATGGTCCAGCTCTCACATCCATACATGACTACTGGGAAAACCATAGCCTTGACTAGATGGACCTTTGTTGGCAAAGTAATGTCTGCTTTTTAATATGCTGTCTAGGTTGGTCATAGCTTTTTTTCCAAGGAGCAAGCGTCTTTTAATTTCATGGCTGCAGTCACCATCTCCAGTGATTTTGGAGCTCAAGAAAATAAATTCTGTCACTGTTTCCATTGTTTCCCCATCTTTTTGCCATGAAGTGATGGGACTAGATGCCATGATCTTAGTTTTTGAATATGGAGTTTTCACTCTCCTCTTTCACTTTCATCAAGAGGTTCTTTAGTTCCTCTTCACTTTCTGCCATAAGGGTGGTGTCATCTGCATATCTGAGGTTATTGATATTTCTCCTGGTAATCTTGACTCCAGCTTGTGCTTCATCCAGTCTGGCAGTTCGCATGATGTACTCTGCATATAAGTTAAATAAGCAGAATGACAATATACAGCTTTGACGTACTCCTTTCCCAATTTGGAACCAGTCTGCTGTTCTATGTCCAGTTCTAACTGTTGCTTCTTGACCTGCTTACAGGTTTTGCAGGAAGCAGGTAAAGTGATCTGGTATTCCCATCTCTTTAAGAATTTTCCACATTTTGTTGTGATCTACATGGTCTTTGTATAAGAGCTTGTATAAGTTACAAAGTTACAATCTGATTACTCAAACAACATCCAATATCATGAAATTTAAGTAAAAAGAATTTGGAAAGTGTCTGAGGATTGTAATGTGACTTGAACTATGATAGTATGTGTTATTGCCACATACCAACTTAAGATATGAATTATTTTAAACTTTGAACAGTTGTTAAAGAATGTATACATAGCTCCTTTTTATATTGTTCCAATTTCAGTTCTTAAAGATCCGAATTTCATTAAACAGTATTATAATTGGAGGAAAGATGATCTAAGACATACTAAAGAATGGAGTTTAAGGTAAGTAATTTTAAGTGTCTAGAATATTTTACTGTGCACCTGAAATATCTATTATTCACTTTCTACTAACTAAACTATTAGAAGAAGCCCATTGAATTTCTTTAAAACCTGAACAAAACTAAGTATCATTTTATCCTTTCATATGAACCCAGATGGGAAATATCTTTGCTATCTACTGGCTTCCAAAGATAGAGACAGGACCTGAGCCACCGTGAAGGGATCTCACAATACTTTTCCTGTTAATTTTCTTGTTTCCATCCTCGTTGTTGTTCAGTCACCAAGTCATGTCCAACTCTTTGTGACTCCATGGACTGCTGCACACCATGCTCCTCTGTCCGCCACTGTCTCCCAGAGTTTACACAAATTCATGTCCACTGAATCAGTGATGCCATCTAACCATCTCATCCTCTGCCACCCGCTTCTCCTTTTGCCTTCAGTCTTTCCCAGCATCAGGATCTTTTCCAGTGAGTCAGTTCTTCTCATCAAGCGGCCAAAGTATTGAAGTTTCAGCTTCAGCATCAGTCCTTCCAATGAATATTCAGGGTTGATTTCCTTTAGAATTGATTGGTTTGGTCTCCTTGCAGTCCAAGGGACTCTGAAGACTTCTCCAACATCACAATTCAAAAACATTAATTCTTTAGTGCTCAGCCTTCTTTATGGTCCAACTCTCTCATCTGTATAGATCACCAGTTAGCATTTCATCTTTCTCATAGCTTCAAATACCTTTTCTTCTTTCACAGAAGGATTATTCACTCAGGAACCAAGTATATTAAATTAATGAGGAAGTATGTAATTAAATACAATGTTAAATTGTGACAGTATCTTTTGGAATTACTTTTAGACCACATTAAGGAAGGGACCTTAATCTCAGCTTTGGTCTTGTGACTTCCAAAGGCAGGTTTTTTGCTTCATCATGTTAGAGCACAGATTCCATCTCCATTCTGTGGTACTGGCTGTGTTGTAGTGATCATTTATTCTGATGTGTTTATTTCAAAGCATGCGGTGAATGTGCTACCACAAAGCTAGGGGAATTACAGTTCCTATTTTTTGTATTTATTTCATTTTTTAGCTCCTTGTTAGCACTGTGACCTCTTTACTAGGTGAAAATACAGGATTAATAAAAATAGTGTGCTTATTATTAATTTGTGTAGAAACCAAGGCTCTTAAAATAGACTTTCCTGTCCTTTAATATCATAGTTCAGATCGAGTTTTTCAGTTGGAGACTTTTTTTCAGATAATTTCTGCATCAGCCTTCCTTCGAGCCAAAATGGAGAAAAGCTTTTGCATTAGATGGATACTTTTCCGCTTTCAGAGTAAATTGCAAGCATTAGAAAAGTTTTTACAGAGCAGAAGTTGAAGAAGTATGAGCATGGTTTTTGTGTTTTTTTCTGGAAGGCATGTTTCAAGTTTCGCTTAAAGAAACCTACGTAGAATATAAGGTTAATTTTGCTTTGACATGACTTCCTTCTCAATTTCCTCTGACAGAATTACCTTGTTTTATTTGTTTGATTATTGATTCATTATGTAAGGCCAGTCCCAGAGAACTCAAAATGTAGAAGGAGTAGGACAATGTCATTTTCACCTTATCCACCCACTTCTCCCATATGGCTGAAATAATTGTGAGCTGTTGGAGTGCTAGAACATTTTCCAAAATACATTATTTTGAAGTTATAGGTCAGATTATCATGTGCATGGTAACCCTGTCAGAATAAAACTCTCACACCTTATGCCATCTGGTGGTTGATGAGAATATATTTAGATCAGATGATAACAAAACATTGATTTAAACAATATTTAAAGTGTTTAAAAGATATATTTATCTACATAATTTTATTGCATGCAAAAATATAAAGTATGGTAGAATCCGTTTTTTAAAATAATTAATAAAAATCTTGTTTATCAAAATATATAAGGTATAATAAAGTAGTCAATTCACGAAATTCAAGTAAAATTTTTGGGAATTTATGCAAGTGAGTAGTTGGTCTATGTGTACATGGAATATAATACCTTATGCATCGCTATGGTTTTAATATTTGAAAATGCTTTCCTCACAAGGAAATTTCCCCTTTGAAAAAACCCAGAAAATGCAAATTGAGAGTCTTTCATCTACACAGTTCAGGAAAAAGACTTATCCCTTCTGCCTCGTGGCCCTCTCCCTACTGTCTTCCCATCCCCCCATCAATCAAGACTGATTCATAAGCTACCCTAAATTTTTTTTTTTTCTTCCGTATTGTTTGGGAACATAGGATCTTTTCACCACTTTGTGCTTTCTGCCTGGGATATCTTTCCCAGCAGGGTCTCAAGTTAGGATTTGGTTTGAGTTAAAAGGTGGGACGTGAGGCACTTAAATGCAGGGACATGGGAGCCAGACTTTTTGCATCTGAATCCTGGCTCTGCCAGTTACCAATTCTGTGACCTTGGGCATGTTATCTGACTGCTTTGTCCCTCAGTTTCCTTATCTATTAAATGGCAGTAATAACTCTACCCACCTCCCAAGGAGATTGTGAGGATTAAATATACTGATACGTGCATGTAAAACGCTTCAGACGGTATCTGGTACATGTAAAGTACGCCCCACTTGCGGTTCACTGTTATTCATCTTTTCCTTGCTGTGGCCCTAGATCAACTGTCACATGCAAACTCTTCCTTTCTGGGCAGCATGGGGTAAGGGGGTGGGCTATAGTGTCAGACAGATCTTGGGCAAATTCTTACCCTCTCTGAGCTTATCTCCTTATCTGTTATATGAGATATTACCTACTTTGCAAAGTGGTTTTGCATTTGATCTCTTGAATGAGATCGTATATATAAAAACCACATAGTGTTAGCATATGGACCTTCAGTAAATATTAGTTCCCAAGGAGAGGGGCTGACAAAAGCCCATGTTCCCCAACTTTTTAGAGAATAAAAATAGAAACATGTAAAATTGTTGAAATTTTCTTAGTCTAGAAACCAAAAATCAACACCTGTCAAGGCCACATGTATTTCAATCCCACTCTACCCATGGTTCTTTTCCCTTCTCTGTCCTGTTATCTCTTCAGCCTGGCAAAGTGCCCCACAAGGATGGCATGAAGATCCAACTCAAGTGTGTTTTGTGGAACGGTCCCTGCTTCAGGCTCCCATGTCCCCCCATCCTGTCCTTCTGCAGCGCTCTGTCCCTGTCTCTTTCGGTGCCTGTGGTGGGGAAATTCATCTGTTCATGCAGAATGATCGGGGCAGGACTGCTTTTGTAGCTTTGTATTCTCTGCACTTAGCCTGGTACCTGGCAACTAGTAGGCACTTGATTCATGTAAGTTGAATGATACATACGTACCCTGTTTTCCCACTTAATAAAAGGATTAAATGTGAAGGCAGTTAATTTTAGGAAAAGTAAAATGTTGGGGCCCATTCTAATGTACTGATTATGGTTATATTTGGGGTATTTTAAGGGTATAGTCATAGAGCAGTGATGGAAAACTGGAAATATAAATGACTGTCGTGAATATTTTATGCAAATTCTTAAGTTTTACATATGTTTTTAGTTAGTATTAATAGGAACTCACTGTCATTATAAACAGCTCATAAATATTCATGAACCAATCATTTGGTTTGGTGTTCATTTCTAAGGTCTTTTTTCTTTCTTGCCGGACTTTTGGCTATTCATGAAAAGGCTTTATATCTACCAAGACATGGGAGAGAATATGAACCTAGAATCTAATCAGTAGTTCATATTTATTTTCTCCAGAGAAAAGGAAAGCTACAAACTAGGAAAGCAGTGCAAGCTTTTCTTTTGACTATCCTTACTTAAGCACATGTAACATGACTTTTACATCATACTCTATACCTAGTGATTGCTTATCTGGTCATGGAAGGAACTATGGCAGTCATCTAAGCTTTGTCAGCCAGCAAGTTATCTAATAAAAGTTAGCAATTCTGGAGAAGTTTTACATTCGGTGTGACTTCGGGAAAGAATATTGCCTTTGTCCATACCTGAAGTACAAAGGAAACCAAAACTAACATGATACACCTACTGTATGCCATGCATTCTCTCTGCATTTCCTGATGTAGCACTGGCCACACTGTGGGGCGGACAGTTACACCTCCAAGCATAAGCACACGCCTGTAAGTGTAACCCACAAGAATATCCATCAGCCACCTTCAAAGCCACAGCAAATCAACCTACACTCCAAGTCAGACCACTTCCCTTGTCATACAGACACAGCCTCATGACAAGGTTCCTAGCTTCCCTCTTCAACTGGATTGTCACTCCTGGGTTTCTAGACAGGATTGTGGAGGAAATGTAGAGGTAGCTGTGAAATTAAAAGACGCTTACCCCTTGGAAGGAAAGTTATGGCCAACCTAGATAGCATATTCAAAAGCAGAGACATTACTTTGCCAACAAAGGTCCGTCCAGTCAAGGCTGTGGTTTTTCCAGTGGTCACGTATGGATGTGAGAGTTGGACTGTGAAGAAAGCAGAGAGCCGAAGAATTGATGCTTTTGAACTGTGGTGTTGAGAAGACTCTTGAGAGTCCCTTGGACTGCAAGGAGATCCAACCAGTCCATCCTGAAGGAGATCAGTCCTGGGTGTTCATTGGAAGGACTGATGCTAAAGCTGAAACTCCAATACTTTGGCCACCTCAGGAAAAGACTCTGATGCTGGGAGGGATTGGGGGCAGGAGGAGAAGGGGACAACAGAGGATGAGATGGCTGGATGGCATCACTGACTTGATGGACGTGAGTTTGGGTGAACTCCCGGAGTTGGTGATGGACAGGGAGGCCTGGCGTGCTGCGATTCATGGGGTCGCAAAGAGTCGGACACGACTGAGCAACTGAGCTGAACTCAACTGAACTGA
>NW_011477142.1:740526-767113 GCF_000754665.1 Bison bison bison | reverse complement strand
ACACGTACTGTTTTTGAAAACTGAAACTTTATTTCCCATCTGCCTATGAAGATGTGCTTATTAAAAGCTTAAAATTTTCAGGTACATGTAAAAATACTACCTACCCAATTACTAACACAAGTCAAGTCTGCTATTGTGGAAAAGTTTTGTGGTTTTGGATCGATTTTAATTCTATTATTAAACAGTGTTAGTTCCTTTTTTCTTCTGTATAAAACGGGTTGTGCATGCGTACTCAGTCATGTCTGACTCTTTGTGACCCCCTGGACTGTAGTCCATCAGGCTCCTCTATCCATGAAGTTTTCCAAGCAAGAATACTGGAGTGGGTTGCCATTTCCTACTCCAGGGGATCTTTCCAACCTAGGGATCGAACCTGCATCCCCTGCATTGCAGGAGGATTCCTTACCTCTGAGCCACCAGGGGAGCCCTTTAATAAAAATGGATTGTTGTTTCTGTTGTTCAGTTGCTGAGTCGTGTCCAACTCCTTGCAACCCGGTGGACTGCAGCACACCAGGCTTCCCGGCTGTTCACCATCCCCTGGAGTTTGCTCAAACTCATGTCCATTGTCTGTGATGCCATCCGGCCATCTCATCCTCTGTCACTTCCTTCTCATCCTGCTTCAGTATTTCCCAGCATCAGGGTCTTTTCCAATGAGTCAGCTCTTTGCATCACATGGCCAAAGTACTGGAGTTTCAGCTTCAGCATCAATCCTTCCAATGAATATTCAGAGTTGATTTCCTTTAGGATTGATTAGTTTGATCTCCTTGCAGTCCAAGAGACTCTCAAGAGTTTTGTCCTGCACCACAATTCAGACATCAATTCTTTGACACTCAGCCTTCTTTATGGTCCAGCTCTCACATGCATATACGACTATTGGAAAAAACATAGGTTTGACTATACGGACCTATGTTGGCAAAATAATGTCTCTTCTTTTTAATATGCTCTCTAGGTTTGCCATAGCTTTCCTTCCAAGGAGGAAACATATTTTAAAATGGATTGTCATGTGTTATATCAAAATACCAATATAAAACTTTCTTATATTTGTAAAATATACTCTTAGTTGTACTGTATTTTAAATAAAGGGGTTAATATTCATTGTTTCTAAGTTCCTTTAGTGTCTGATTTTTTGACTGTGTGTTTTAACTCACAAAAATATGTGATCATCCTTTAATGTAACTGTTTGATTCCAGTTTCTCCAGTTATATAGAAAGTATCTATTCTGGATACATTAACTTAATGTATGCTTGTGTTATCCTTTCAGGATTATTGAAGTTAAACATTGTTTTTGTAGGTTTACATAATTACATATTTAAGGCATTTTTAAGCAGGAATTACTTTTTTATTCCCCAAAGATTAAACCTTGAGTGCCATCTTGTGGTTAAGAGAGAAATGGCATTAGAATGAGTATTTCAAATGTCCTTTTTAAAATAAAGACATGGAAAAAATTAGAGGAGAAAAATTCTTTTAAAAAATAATTTTACTTAGTGTCTACTTAGATATTTTTAGAGACTGGAAGCTCAGTACTTCAGGAACATTCAAGTAGCTCTAACCTTCCTTATTTCAAGCTTAAATCTAACATCTTGTGATATTCAGCTATTCCAAATTTCTTTCATTCATTTAACAGACTTTTCTTGAACACCTATTATGCACTTTTACATATGTCTGCAAAGCCATCCAGAAAATGAGAAATTGCCTCCATATTATAAAGAGGATTTTAACAGAAAAAAAGAAAAAAACGAATTCGCTAAGGTTACACACTCAGTGAACAACAGAGCCGAAATTCAAATCTAGGCCTACCTACCAGATGCTACAAAGCATACCTTATTTGATGAGATTGAGCATCAGCTCAGACACTAAGCACCTTGGCTTTTAATGTGGGTAGAAAGCATGATTCAGGGGAGACTGCTGTGGCAGAAGGGGCTTCCAGGTGGCCCTAGTGGTAAAGAACCTGCCTGCTAAGTAAGGAAATGTAAGAGATGTTTGATATGTTTACTATTCATTAAACAATGAATATTAACTCCTTTATTTAAAATACAGTACAACTAAGAGTATATTTTACAAATATAAGGAAGTTTTATATTGGTATTTTGATATAACACATGAAAATCCATTTTAAAATATGCTTCCTCCTTGGAAGGAAAGCTATGGCAAACCTAGAGAGCATATTAAAAAGCAGAGACATCATTTTGCCAACACAGGTCCATATAGTCAAACCTATGGTTTTTCCAATAGTTGTATATGGATATGAGAGCTGGACCATAAAGAAGGCTGAGTGCCAAAGAGATGTTCGATCCCTGGGTCAGAAAGATGCCCTGGAGGAGGGCATGGCAACCCACTCCAGTATTCTTGCCTGGAGAATCCCATGGACAGAGGAGCCTGGCAGCCTACAGTCCATGGGATCACAAAGAGTCAGACATGACTGAAGAGATTTAGCAGGCACGCACGTTGTGGCAGATGAGAAAGTACTGCTACTGTCCTTCGAAGCAACACAGGTAAGGCTCCTCTGTTTTGTGGACTTGCCCTTTAAGTCTCAGAAATAGTCATAATGTCTTTCTCTTTCCTCCTCTTAAGTTTTCTCTTTTTCACAATAAACACACCCAGTTCTCTCAGCTGTTTTTTTTTTAATGAATTTTTTTACTCTTTATTGTTTCTCTCTTATGGATATGATTCATTAGTTTTTCTCTCAGAAGGTTGCCCCCAGATTTTACTGTGGATCTTTGGCTGCAGCACAGAATCTGATGGATCTTCCTGTATTATAGACAGTGTCAGGGCTTAAGGCTGCTTCCTTTTCCATCTTTCTTCAGAAAGAGGGCTTTCAATTCAGAAACATCCTAGGCTACCTCCCACCTCCTGCCAAAAAGGGAATCATTTCTTTGGTTCTGCTCCCACATATAACACTTCTGAGAGAGTGATCTCTCTTTTTCTTTTTCTCTCTTTCCCTGTTGCCATTGCCTACCCCTACAACAACCTACCCCACTCCCCAAGGCCACAGAAATGTGTTGCATGAATTTGCTTATGCCTTGGTCTGAGCAAGGTAAGACTGAAGACAGCTCTGGTTCCCTAAAGGCTTATTAGTGTATAATTTACCTGACGGGAAGGATAAAAAGGAGGCCAAGAAGTTTCTTAGAGCTTGTTACTGAAAGTCAGGTTACTAGATGGAAGGATGTAATAAGTTTTATGACACTTGTTTGTATGTAGAGCAACTTCTCAAGAATGTGTAACAGTTTACAGAGCCACCAAAATGAATCAAGAATTTAATAAGAACAAGCATTAGATTTTTTTGTTTTGTTATTTTCAACTTAATAAATTATTGCACCTTCCCTTATAGTCATTTTAATTGCATTTTTAATTTTAAAATTGTGACAAGATTTTTTTTATAATTTATATTTTCAGTTAGATAAAGGCAAATGTTTAAATGAAAGAGGAAATATTAATATTATATAGTTTTTGAGGACAAAGATTTACCACTGGGGGAGAAAAGGTATAAATCAAGTTATACTGTTCTCTAACTGAAGTCATGTTTGCTTTGAGGAAAATAAGATTATAATGATTTTGTTTGTTTTGGAATTCATACAAAACTTACAGAGCTAGAAATGGTGTGCATTCCTACTAGTTAGAGTGGCTAGAACTCTAAATTCAAAGGACATTGGATGGAAGCTTCAGAAAGGTCATACATTAGGAATGGGGCTATAAAGATAAAAAAAGATAGGGCTAAGTCATGTCCGACTCTTGCGATCCCATGCACTGTAGCCTGCCAGGCTCCTCTGTCCATGGGATTCTCCAGGCAAGAATACTGGAGTGGGTTGCCATTTCCTTCTCTAGGGGAACTTCCTGATCCAGAAACTGAACCCAGGTCTCCCACATTGCAGGCAGATGCTTTACCGACTGAGCTTGTCTCTAAGTAAAGGCTATTCTGGACCCCTGTGGACGCCTAAACACAAACCTTGAAGTACTAAACTGATTTGTAAGATACTGAGCTTCAGGCCACGGCAATGGACAACTATATATAAAGGAAAATAACAAAATTCAGCACGCGGCAACATAAAATTTACATTGTCCATCATCCCATCAAAAATGATCAGTTGTACAAAAAAGCAGGAAAATATAATTCATAGCCAAAAGGAAATCTATCAGTATAAATAGATCCATAACTGATAGAGATAATAGAATTAGTAAGTGTGAACCTTAATGCAGCTTTTATACATCTTATGAAATATACTCAAGGATCTGAAGAAAATCATGAATATAAGGAAAAGTAATGGAAGATATACAAAAGACTAAGGGAACATCCAGAGATAAAACAAATATAAAATACTTTAAATACAAACTATATGGAAAGAAGCAAATTAGATACTGAAGAAAAAATGACTAATGAACTTGAAAATGTAGCAATAAACACTCTTGAATGTAAGCATAGTGAGAAAAAAAGATTTGAAGTCCCAATGCTCTGTGGGATATTATTAAGTGGTGTAAGATACATGTAATTGGTGTATCCCAAAAAAACTGACAGAAAAAATATGCAAAGAAATAATTATGGCAGAAAATTTTCCAAATTTGATGAAAGATACAAACTCAGAGACGAAGAAGCTCAACAAATCCCAAGAAGCAGAAGAATAAAGAAACCATTCCAAGACATATAAAAATAAGATTTTTATATGTGATAGAGGAAAATCTTAAAAGCAATGAAGGTTAAACACACATACACACTGCATATAGAGGAACAAAGATAAGAACAACCAATAACTTCTTCTTAGAAAACTTGCAAGCCAAAAGATAATGAATGCCAGTTTTAAAGTGTTAAAAAGAAATTGTTAACCTAGAGTTTCATCAGTTCAGTTCAGTTGCTCAAGTCATGTCTGACTCTTTCCGATTCCATGGACTGCAGCACGCCAGGCCTCCCTGTCCATCACCAGCTCCATCACTGTCCATTAACCTAGAGTTTCATCAGCTCAGTTCAGTTGCTCAATTCAGTTCAGTTTCCATGTCCGACTCTTTCTGACCCCATGGACTGCAGCACGCCAGGCCTCCCTGTCCATCACCAGCTCCCAGAGTTTACTCAAACTCATGTCCATTGAGTCGGTCATGCCATCCCACTATCTCATCCTCTGTCGTCCCCTTGTCCTCCCGCCTTCAATCTTTCCCAGCATCAGGTCTTTTCAAATGAGTCAGCTCTTTCAAGGATTGCTGGGAACCAGCGGAAGCTAGGAAGAGGCAAAGAAGGATTCTTCCCTGAAGCCTTTGGGGGAAGCCTGGTCCTGCTAACACCTTGTTTGTAGACTTTAGTCTCCAAAACCAAGAGAAATTAAATGTCTGTTATTTTAGGTCACCATGTTTGTAGTAGTTTATTATGGCTGCTCTAAGAAATTAACATACCTTTGTTATACCAAATGATGTCTTTATTATTCTTAAAATATTACTCTAACACCGTATTTGTTTACTTTTCTAGATACTTTTGCACGGCATAACACATACAGAGTAATTTCAGTTTACCACTGCATTAGTCAGTACTCAGAATGGCACCATAGTCAAAACTCATTGCTCTGCTCCTTGGGTTCATCAGATTTGTTGGCCTTATTTTTTTCAAAAGTAATGTACACTTCCCAAACTTCATAGAAATTAGACAATTTTTTTCTTCTTCTTTTAACTAAGTACAGATGTTTTTCATAGGCTTTTTTAACCTAAGTTTCAAGAATAGGTCACTCAAACCTTATACATAGTCTTCCAGAAAACAGAGTGGGGAAAAAAACTCACCAACTTATTCAACACATTGACATCAAAAGTTAACAGTTATTTTTTAAATGTTATTTTTCTAGAAATTGTGTTTGGCCTTTCCATTTATATTCATAAGTGACAGCTTCTTCTTTTTGTTATTCTAGGTATATTGCTGCCATATCTCGGGTTGCTAGAGAAAATATAAAGCCTCAGAAAGCCAATTATCAAACTGGAAGAAGTTATGTCTGCATACCTCCAAGTAAACTGAGTTCGATCTATTTGTTTTACTTTGTTTTTAGGACTAAGATACTAGTCGTATTAATGCATTTAAATTTTTGTTTAATTCAAATAAGTTGAAATATGTGAGGTCTAATCTTTTGTTCTCCTTTTGAAGTTGCTTTATTCACTCTTTCTGACTAACACAATAAATTCAGTAAACTACTTACATAAGAATTGGAACTTTGAAAAAAAAAATGGATTAGTTTTACTCTCAAGCTTTTGTAGCCTTTAATAGGTGAATACACAATTTGAAAATCCAAGGCTAAATTTCAAAATGTATAAAAGTAGCAAAAATAAGTAAAACACTAAACTGACTCCTAGAGCTCATTTTAGATTTAGAGATAACTGCAATATGGCTAAAAAGAAAGGAATAAGTTAGTTGAAATGTTTTGGGTTTTTTTTTTTTTTTTTAAGAATTAAAGTTTTTTCAAAGAAACATTTGGAGCAGATTGGGGGCAGGTCTTAAGCAAGAAGAGAGAGCTCGTAATTTATCATGGAAATCAGCTACTGTAGAAGGAAAAGCAAAATGTTTGGGGTCAGAGAATTTGGGTGGAGCCAGCAGGTCTGTGTAATTTAGGACAGCCTCTTAACCTCTGAGCTTCAGTTTCTTCATCCTCAGCTAGTGCTGGGTACATGGAAAATGTCCAATATGTATTTGTTTCCAAAATCCTTCCCTACCTCACAGGATTCTTGTGAGTAAATGACTCCACATAGGTAAAAATTCTTTGTGAACTGGAAAGTCTTATGAACTATTAGTTACTGCTTTTGCTGTTGCCTGTCCTTGAAACACAACCACATCTAATTCCCAGGCACAGGCAGTAACCTTCAATCAGTGATTCTTCAAGGTCCTACTCCCCTGTCTCTAACTTTCTGTTCCCAGGCTCCATATCTATCTGGTTAAGTTGATGATGACAATAATTTCTGTTCATGCTTTGTCAAACTGCTTTCTACAGCTCAAATCTGCTTATGTTTTTAGCATATCTAAAACCTCTTGTTTATCATTTCCTTCAGGAGAAAATGTCTACCCTTTGATAAGGCAAAGTCCTTAATACTCTAGTATTTGTCTGCCTTTCCAGCGATATCATTTACTGATGTTTTACTAATACCATAAACACCACACTGACTTAATAGGTCATGGTTATTTATTCCTGTCTTCATTTCAAAAAAATTTGAGAGGTGCACCATTTTCTTATACCACCCCCCAAAGACCATTGCTTCCTTTCCCTTCCTTTCTAGTACCTAATCCTTTGAGATTCAACTCAGGTTTCTCTAAGAAACTTTCCCTGTGGGCTCTCATAGCATTTCTATCATGCCTTATCATTCTCTGTTAGTTTTCTATTGCTATGTAACAAATTACCACACTTACTGGCTTAAAACAACACATATTTTTATTTCAATTTCTGTGTGCTCAAAGACAAGGCACAGTGTAGCAGGACCCTCTGGTTGAGATCTCATTAGACTGTGATCCAGGTATCAGCTGGGCTGCATTCTCCTCTGGAGGCTCGAGTGGGGAATCTGCTTGTTGTAAGCTCACTGAGGTGAATACACAGAACTGTTGACAGAATTCACTCCCTTTTGTCTTTACTACTGAAGATTTTCTTGCTGGCTGTATGCTGGAGGCTTTCCTATGTTTTTAAGGCTGCCTGCAGTTCATTGCCATGTGGGCTTTCCTAACACAGCCTCCTGCTTCATCCACCCAACAAGGAGAGTCTCTAGAACAAGTCCCATAGCAAGGTAGAATCTTATGTAATGTGACATGATCATGGAGATGAGATTCCATTACCTTTGGCATATTTCATTGATTAGAAGCAAGTAGCAAATCCTACCCACACTCAAAAGGGAGGGGATTACACAAAGGTGTTAACACCTGAATGTGGAGATCATAACAAGTCACTTTAGAGTCTGCCCACCACACATGCCATGTTATAATGGTCTCTTTATGGCCAGTCTCATTCAATAGAAGGTGACTTCCTTGAGGGAAGGGGCTGCTGACCTCTCTGCACAGTGATAGGCATGGAGTAGTCATTCAGAGCTCATAAACAAATGAGCAAATGAATGATCGAATGGGGTAGAGTTGTCATGGTTTCAGCAGCCCTGTGATTTTGGAGAAAGGGGGGATAAACTCATGGTGAATGAGAAAAAGTAAGAAATGTGAGCTGGGAGAGAGAATGTTTTAAAGAATGTCCAGAAACTCACTTAATTTCATTTAATTTCGTGCTGAACCATGTCCACTTTGACATTGAGGTAGACTCTCTTTTGTGTCTAATCTTATTGCTAAGATACTAAACCTAAGAAGTTGTGACCAATTAGATTATTGTTCAGAAATTTTCACTCCCTATCTTGTTCTACCACCACGGGCCAAATATACTCCCTTGACCCTTGACTTTGAGCTTTGCCATACTACTTGCTTTAACCGATGGCATTTTACTGGGGTGTGATGTGCTCAGAAAAACACTGGGCTGGAAGAAGCACAAGCTGGAATCAAGATTGCTAGGAGAAATATCAACCTCAGATATGCAGATGACACCACCCTTATGGCAGAAAGTGAAGAGGAACTAAAAAGCCTCCTGATGAAAGTGAAAGAGGAGAGTGAAAAAGTTGGCTTAAAGCGCAACATTCAGAAAACTAAGATCATGGCATCTGGTCCCATCACTTCATGGGAAATCGATGGGGAAACAGTGTCAGACTTTATTTTTCTGGGCTCCAGAATCACTGCAGATGGTGATTGCAGCCATGAAATTAAAAGACGCTTACTTCTTGGAAGGAAAGTTATGACCAACCTAGATAGCATATTCAAAAGCAGAGACATTACTTTGCCAACAAAGTCTGTCTAGTCAGGGCTATGGTTTTTCCAGTGATCATGTATGGATTTGAGAGTTTGACTGTGAAGAAAGCTGAGCGCCGAAGAATTGACGCTTTTGAACTGTGGTGTTGGAGAAAACTCTTGAGAGTCCCTTGGACTGCAAGATGATCCAACCAGTCCATCCTAAAGGAGATCAGTCCTGGGTGTTCATTGGAAGGACTGATGCTGAAGCTGAAACTCCAGTACTTTGGCCACCTCATGCGAAGAGTTGACTCATTGGAAAAGACTCTGATGCTGGGAGGGATTGGGGGCAGGAGGAGAAGGGGACGACAGAGGATGAGATGGCTAGATGGCATCACCGACTTGATGGACATGAGTGTGGGTAAACTCCGGGAATTAATGATGGACAGGGAGGCCTGGCATGCTGCGATTCATGGGGTCGCAAAGAGTCGGACATGACTGAGCAACTGAACTGGTGTTCTCAGAGTTTGGGAAGGATTTGTGCAATTTGGTTTGCTCTTTTTCACCTCTTCCATCATCCCAAGAGCATGCCTGGACTAGCCCTCTGGTCACCAAGCTTCCCAATCAAGCTTCCCAACCATTCCCAACTCAGAGAGGCCAACACTCAGCTGACCTGTAGATGTGTAACCTAAACAAATGCTTGCTGTCATATGCCACTGGGATCTTGTGATTGTTTATAATATAGCAAGAGTGAGCTTATCCAGGATACCAAAGGGAAATATGACTCAGCTAGAAAAGAAATGAACTCTGTGCTTCCCTTTTGCAGAGAAGGGTTAGCATATCATGATTTGCTAATGTGAAAAAAATTTATCTCAAATTTTGGAGGTGGGAGTAAAGAGGAGGCCATAATTCTTGAGGAGCTGTGTGTATCATACATGGCAGTTTTCTCAGACAGCAGTTTCATGCAACTCTTCACACACTCTCACTTTTACAGATGTGAGGGCTTCATAGAAACCTCCATGAGCCCACAATGTCTATCCCGTGTAGAGTGGTCAGCTGTGTGCAGCATCTTGTGCTCCCCTTGCACTCCTGGTGTTTCCACTCATATCCATGCATCAGACTGACCTAAAGCAGTGATGTTCTTCCAGCTATGGCCTTCCAGACTTCACTGTTCCAGGTCTTTCCACACATGTGTAATCCCTGTTTCATGTCTTAAACCTTTCATTCTTGTATTATAAGTGCTCTGCTTTTCTAATTAAACTGAGGCTGATACAGAAGTGAATGGAAATGAACCATCAGGCAATAAACCAGAGCCCACCAATCAGAACAAAGTTTAGTCTCTTCATGGACAAAATTATTTTAAGACTAGGAAAAATTTTAAGAAGCAGAGTTTTCAAGATCCATCCCAAGAAAGGCATACAAACCATAAGGTAATGAGAATTTGTGCTTCTGTAACTTATTTTAATGTAGTAACAAAAGTTATTGGTTCATTCCAACCAGTAAATCCAAGGTTTCTCAGAGGGGTTTATAATGCTTAAGATTTTCTGGAGGAAAAAAGTTCAAAATAATATTTACTTTTTCTGTGTCACGAGGAAACATTTTTATGTTTGTTTTGCATTAGGCTCTGCTAATCTAGCCAGAATTTCTTTTTATGCTTCCTGGGAGTGTGGTTTGTTTTTTTTTTTTTAAAAAAAAAAAAAACAGAGTAGGAACTAAGAGGGCAAATAATCAAGGTCATTGACTCCCAATATTCATTCCACTTTAACAACTGTTGTTGGCCAATCATAGTAATCTCATTTTCCTTGCCAGTGACTAGCTTAGGAGCAAGATTCACAAACCAGCCTGAGAGGAAATACACTAGGAGCTTGCAAGGGTAGTTTTCCTACTTTTAAAAACGAGACCCTGGAGAAAAGCCTCCATTTTTCCTCTGGATATCGCTGTGTCTGATATGAGTACTAGAGTGACCACACCTCTCTTCACTGTGACTCTGAAGATGAAGACAATGCCAGAGATGGTAGAGCAAAGCTGTGGAAAGAATGTCCTAAATGACATCTTTGAGCCACTGTATCATTCAGTCCTGCCCTTCCTCTGATCTTCCTTTTCTATGAGATGAGACACTTCTCTATTGTTTAAAGTGGTTTGAACAGTATTTCTTGTGACCAAAAGCATATGAACTCAGAACAGCTCAAACATGGCTAGAAAGTATAGTTAATCCATCAATGATATGTTCCTAAAGAAGATTTTCTCAAGGAAAAGAGAATTTAGTTCTAAATTAATGAAATCTAGAGATTAATGTTAAAATATAAAAATAAAAACTCAATCATTGGTGACATCAGGCTTCTTATAGAATAATGGTAGCTGTCTAAACTCAGATCCTCTGCAAATCTTTGCAATAACCAAAGAAATCAAGAGAACAATTCATTCATAATCCTTGCCTACAGCACAACTAGAAGACAATGAATATGACAAGGTTCATTCAATTTGTTACTGGGGAAATAAACACAGAAGTATTATGAGACAGAATTTGTCCTGGTCCACGTGCTGGGCAATGAATTAGGTGGCAACAGTTACACAGAGAGAGGAGAATACAGTGGGATTGTAGGAGTAGCGGGACATAAATAGCACCAACTTGGGTTCATCCCTGGAAAGCAAGTTCCCCTCACTGAGTAGAAATATTGAGAAATAAAGATACTGTATCTATATTCTTTTAAAATGTAACCAATTTGTTTCCCTGTTTATGAGACGGATACAAGAAAGATGAGACTTCTTTGCGTGATATATGAGGTGTTCCTAACCTGGCCTCAGCCTAACTAGCCAACCCCACTCAACTGTCCACACACTGTAACACCATGATTTGGGATCCAGTGGACCAATGATTAACTATTATAAGCTGAATGTCCTTGGACAAGTTACTGCAGGGTACTTAGTTTCTATTGTCTCATCCTTAAAGTAAAGATAATAATACCTGTCCATCTTAAAGTTAAATAAAATAAAATTTAAAAATAATAATACCCGTCCATCATAAGCATTGTGTATAAGTTAAATTATATTTTGCATGTAGCACATGCTTAGCATAGCCCCTGGCAGAGTGTAAATACTGAAGCATCAACTCTGATTACCTCAAAACCCGTCAAGTTCTCTCTCTCATACCTATGTGCTGTGGTCTGTGCTGTGTCCTCCATCTAAAGCAGTCCCGTCTCCCTCCTTTGCCCCCTCTCTTCAGCAAACTTCTTGTCTTTCAGAGCCCACATCTGTTTTCCCTTAGAGCCTGTGATTCCATCCGTGTGCACACATCTATGTGAAGCACTCACGGACACCTTTCCCTTGTTACACCTACTGGCACTTAGCAGGGCTCAGTAAATATATGAGCGTAAGAAGATCGACGAAAATGAAAAGAATGATTTATGAAAAATAAGTTCATTGCAATTGTAAAATTTGGAAACTTTAAAAAGGTTACTTGCATTCACTTAGGTGATCTTAGGCATTATGGTACAGATGCAGGGACATGTTCTCTTACTGTTTTTCCTGCCATGTCTATTAAATTTCTGGTTCTTGTGTTTCTCATTCTAGTTCAAACTTCTCCTGATTCACAAACTAAAACAGATACTGTCACAAAGAAGGACAAAGAAAAGGAGTGGTGGAAGAGAAAGCCGGTTGAAGTTAGCATAAATGAGCCCTGGGAAAACGAAGTGGATGATCTGGTTGCCTGGACCAACTCCCTTGATACAGATGCCTTGGAAGATTAAGCTCCAGGATTTAAAAAATGAACAGCCTCAACCACAGCTCAGCTTCATGGAGCGACTCTGGAAGACTCTTACAGCTTGGCTTCCTTTTTTTTTTCTCCAAATTTGTTTCATCCTGTCACTGCAACAACAAATTAGAAATTTAAATGTGAATCAGTGAATATGTTGTTTTGGATTTTTTTGAGCTCTCTTTCATTGTTTGACCCCAGGTTAGCCAAGCAGCAGTATTCATTATGGTTTTCCAATTAGTGGTATTTTATCCAGAGTTGTTAGACGACCAGAGACACACATTTTTGCTGGCAGGACTTGGATCGGGAAGAGGCTAGTATTGGAGAGGAGCACTCAGGAGCTTCAGAGGCTGGACATTAACCCAAGTAGAGGATCCATGGGCTCAGATGGTAAAGAATTTGCCTGCAGTGTTGGAGACCTAGGTCCAATCCCTGGGTTGGGAAGATCCCCTGGAGAAGGGAATGGCTACCCACTTCAGTATTCTTGCCTGGGGAATTCCATGGACAGAGAAGCCTGGTGAGCTACAGAGGAGTCCATGGGGTTGCAAGGAGCCTGACATGACTGAGTGACTAACACACACACACAGGATCTATACATTTACCTCCTTCTGCCTGGTTTAGCATCTTATTTCCTCCATATTCAAGGGAAAGGATGTCATCTGTCCAGTTCACCAGTGTTCCTGTTCTGTTTTCTCCTAAAGGACATGCTGTCTTTTCTCTTTGACCTTAACTAACCATGCCCTTATATTCTCATCTTTATTCTTTCCCTTCTTTTTTTTTATTTTTGCTGTGTTACCCCAACCTGAAAATACACTGAACTCTCTCCTAAACTACATCTCCACCTCTGACCCTGCATTTTCACTTCCCTCAATACTATGCCATTCATATTTTCTCAGACTTACTGATAGTAATCTGTCACAGACTCTCTGTATTTCTTTAGTTCATGTTTACATGCAGTGCACAATAAAATCTGTCTTATGCTAGGTTAAAATTCACTACGATCACCAAAAACTTCCATATTTCCCAAATTCAACAGATGCCTTATCTTACCTGGCCTCTAGGCTATATTGGATATTATTGATCACTTTTCTCTCTGTGTGTTTTTTAATGTTTATGTGCTAAGTGCTAAGTCACTTTAGTCATGTCCAACTCTTTGCAACCCTGTGGACTGTAGCCCATCAGGCTCCTCTGTCCATGGGATTTTCCAGGCAAAAATACTGGAGTAGGTTGCCATTTCCTCCTCCAGGGGATCTTCCTGACCCTGGAATTGAACCCATGTTTCTTATGTCTCCTGCATTAGGAAGCAGGTTCTTTACCACTAGCACCACCTGTGAAACCCTTGTTTCAGCCTTGCTTTAAAAAGAGATTTAGTTTGTAGGTTACCTACCTACACAACACAGTTCTCCCCCAAACACCACAAATTGTGTGTCTTCCTATCTGCCCACCTATCTGTCTGTCTATCCATCCATCTATCCTACCTTGGGTCTAGGTATTAAATAGGTCTCTCCCTTATTTCTAGAGAAACTGATTTTAGTTGCTATGAAAACAGACAAAAGCTCTGTCTACGTACTTTGATGTCTGGGCACTTCCCTGGCTAGTAGATATTTCCAAGTCTACCTGTGGTAGTTCATAAAATAAGTTCTCGACATTGTAGTGCTGGATCTTGTTGTCCTCCCCAACCAGAACCAAACAATTCCAGCAGCTGTCTCAGATCTCTCCTCATTTTATCAGTGCTAAAGTACAGTCAGAGCCAAATTCACAACCCCATCCAGCTCCATAGCAATTACAGTTCTTTCTACATCTAGTAAAAGAGCCATATTGCATGGCCTACCCCATACCTCAGTGAAACTACAGAATGTAGCTCAAAGGTGCATTTTGCTGATGGTCACAACAGAGGCTGGGCCTCTGACTCTCCTCTGGTAGTTCTCTAGGAGGACAAACATGTGAATTGTCAACAGATAAACAGCAGTCACCAAGAAGTCCTGGACAAGGCAGTCAATCAAAAATGTTTCTGTGATATCAGCAGTCTCATAAGTATTTTATCCTGTCTATTTCTAATCTTTTCTTTAGGGCAAAGTAGTTGCATTTGTTACTTTCCTTTCTTGCAACTGAAGACCTGGGGGTGAAAATGGGTGGTGGGGGGAAGTGGGGAGAGAACAAGTTTTTGTAATAGATACTTTAGTTAGTAGAACAGGATAGTTAATTTAGTTACCTTCACTGACCATTCATTCTGGGTCTTCAATATGCATTTTCCTTCTACTCCTAGCTCTTGGTGGAAGGTTCTTTTGGGCTGTAGCCCAGTGCTGCTCTCTACACATTTTTCTTGAACATCTTGCCACTATGAGAGTTGCACCACCCATGTATATTCTTATTCTCTGACTTTTTTATATGTGCCTTAAAAGACCTTTGCTTTAACTTTCCAGTGTACCTGAAACTCAACTCAACAAGCCCAACTTAAACTCATTTCCTCCTCTTCATCTCACCCCCAGCAGACTACCTCCTGCCTCTTATGTTTCTTTTTTCAGTTAAGGAATAACCACAAGATAAAAACTTGGGGATTACTATGGACTTCACTCTTTCATTTATGGCTTGTTGATCCCCAATATTTAGCATATTGTCCATTCAATGTCTTAAATCCATCTACTCATTCCTGTCCTCACCGTCACTGTATATTTTGAATGCCTTTTCATCCATAGATGAGATTATAGTTTTTTTGATAACATCATTCACCTACCTAAAATTCTTCAGAGAATCTCTGCCTGAAAGATAAGGTCCATATCACCATGTGCATCACGTCAGCCCTCACCCACCCTCTTCATCCTCATCCACTGCAATTCCCCACCTTGTGCCTGAACTCCTGTTTTCCCACGTGTAACATGCTCTTTCCTGTTTCCCTGCCTCTACTTATGCTATTTTCTCTTCCCATAATGCCTTTTCCCGTCCTCACTTGATCAGCTCCTCTTCATCCCCTGAAACTCATTCAGGAATCATCCCCACAAAATCTTCTCTGCACACCGCATACCCAGCCCAGACTCTCCATAGAGTGTGTGTAGGTGTGTGCAGTTCTATTGTTGTACGTTTGCCCATCTGACTCTCCCACTAAATCTTCAAAGTATAAGCTAACCAGACAGAAATCCACTTTAGGAGATCTCATCATGTAGGACCCACAGTCCAACAGCTGCCACAATTCTTTCTACCTCAAACAAAAGCTGCTGTTTCAGAGAAAGAAAAATATCATATGATAGCACTTATGGGTGAAATCTTAAACAAAAAAAAAGGTACAAATTAACCTATTTACAAAACAGAAATAGAGTCACAGGCATAGACAACAAGGTTACCAAAGGGGGAAAGCGAGGAGAGAGATAATTTGGGAGATTGGGACTGACATATACACACATAAAAAAGATAACTGATAGGGCCTACTGTTCAGCACAGAGAACTCTACTCAGTACTCTGTAATGACCTATACTGGAACAGACTCCTAAAAAGTGGCTATAAAACAAATAGCTAAATATGTAAATCGGGCTTTAAAAAAAAAAAAAAAAAAAGACTACTATTTCACTGGGGGCTTCCCTGATAGCTCAGGTGGTAAAGAATCTACCTGCAATGCATTGTCTTAGAATCTGCTAAAAAGTAAATTTGGAAAACTCAAGTGATGAAAAGGGAAGCTTTCGTTAACAAGCAGTGTTAGGAAGCATTTAACAGGAGGCTTCCTGTGTGCTGTTTTGGATCTGTCAGGAATTCTCTGCTCCTTATTAATTCCTGAATATTCAGGAATTAAGGGGAGAGGCAAGCCTCTCCCAGGACTGAGGAATCCAGGCATTTCCTTCATTAGCGTTTCTATATGGTGATAAGTACCCTCTTCCTTCTTGTGAAGCATACGGTAGAAGTGATTGTTTACAAATCTCTGTCTTTAATATGGATTGCCTATGTTTTGTAAGTCTGGAATTTTAATCTTTATCTTTGCTGAGAATAACTACTTTGTAAGACAGTATATATGCACACACCATGTTGATTAAAACACCTTTGCTCCATCAGAGCTCTGGTCCCCGTGTCTGTCTTTCTCTCTCTCTCTCTCTCTCTCTCTCTCTCTCTCTCTCTCTCTTTTTCAGGCTTGATCCCCTGGAGCGTAGAGGCCCTCTGAGTTCACTTTCCTCCTCAGGCTTCTAAGACCCTCTCGAGAAGGTGCTCTGCGCCTTCACCCCATTGAGAGGGTGCCTGAGGCCTTCGTGAACAGGGCAAGCCCCGTGCAGGGGCTTTATTGGCTTTCTGTGTAAACCAAGGAATATCAGCCTCTTTCTCTCCTTTATTTTCTTATCGTTGACTTGGGACCACCAAGTTCCGGTCCATTAAAGGACCTCAACAAGCAGGAATATCTAAACAAAGTTGATTCTGAAAACAAATGTTATGTTTAAAAAAACAAAAACAGCTTCAGTGAGGTATGATTGACATACAATTAATTGAACTATTTAACGTATGCAGCTTGAAACGTTTTGTTTATGATACAGCCATGTAATCATCGCTACCATTAAGATTGTAAACATATCTGTCATTCCCAAAACTTTACTCCTGCCTCTTTATAATGTCTCTCTCCTGCCTCAACACTTCCTGCCCTTCACTCTCATTCCCAGACCATCCCTGATCTTCTTTCTGTCCTTATAGATTATTATGAATTTTCCAGAGTTTTATGTAAATGGAATCATACTGTAAGTACTTGTTTTGTCTAGCTTCTTTCACTCAGCACAATTGTTTTGAGATTGAGTCATGTTTTGTATATTATCATTCATCTTTAGTGCTAAGTAGTATTCCACTCTATAGAAATACTGTGGCTTATTTATCCATTCACCTGTTGATGGGTATTTGAGTTGTTTTAATCTGGAAACTGTTACAAATATAAAAGTTGCTGTGGTAGATTCACCCTAAGATGACACAGTGCATCATGCTCTTGTAGAATCCCTTCTCCTTGAGCATTAACAGAACCTGTGACTTTTTCTAGCCAATAGAATATGACAAAGGTGATTGGATACTCACTTCTGCCAATTATGTTTTGTTATATAAGACTCCATCTTAGCAGATTGGAGAGAGATTGGAGAGAGATTGTCCTGCTGGCTTTCAGGAAGTAAGCTCTCATGGTACAAGAAGCTCACATGGCCAGAAACTGCTCATGGCTTCTAGGAGTTAAGAATAGCCCCTGGGTGACATCCAGCAATAAAACTGTGACCTTGGCCCTACAACCACAAGGAATTGAATCTGTCACCATGTGAGCTGGAAAAAACCCGAATTCCAGAAATGAGTGTAGTGTGGCCAATACCTTGGATGCAGTTTAGAGATCCTAAGCATCCTACTAAGCCATGACTGAACTCCTGACCCATGGAAACTGTGAGATAATGAGTGTATGTGTTTTTTCAGCTGCTAAAATTTGGGGAAATTTGTCAAGCAGAAATAGAAGATTGAAACAGCTGATAGAAACACTTATGTAAACATTCTTGAATGGACACATGCTTTATTTTCTCTTGGGTAAATACCTAGAATTGAAATGGCTAGATCATATGGCATTTACATTTTTAAGAAATGGCCAACTATTTTTCAAAAGGATTTTGCTATTTCACTTTCCCACCAGCAGTGCATGAGAGTTCTAGTTCCTCTACTTCCTGTCCAACACTTGGTATGTTCAGTCTTTCAAATGTCAGCCATTCCAAAAGGTGTGTATTGGTATATCATTGTTTATATTTATGTTTCCTTGAAGACTGTGATGATAAGCATCATGTGCTTATTTGCCATCCTTTTATCTTCTCTGATGAAGCATCTGTTCAAATCTTTTGTCCATTTTTTATTGTTTTTTCCCTGTTATTAAGTTTTGAGTGTTCTTTAATTTTTCTGGATACAAGTCCTTTATCAGATAAATGACTTACAGATTTATAATTTACAAACAAGTAACTAGTCTGCCACTTGATTTTTCATTATCTTAACAGAATCTTCAAAGAGCAGAAGTTTTTAATTCTGATAAAGTCCTATATATGTTTTGTTTCTTTTATAGATTGTGTATTGTGTCTGAAAAACTCTTGCCTAAACCAACGTAACAAGATTTTCTCTTATTATTTTCTGTAGAAATTTTACAGCTTTGGTTTTACATTTAGATTCTATGAGGCATTTTGAGTTATATATGGTACAAGGAATGGATCAAAATTATGTGTGTGTGCCGCCTTTTCCCTCCCTACCTCCTTTCCTTCCTTCCTTCATTCCTCCCTTTCTTTCTTTCTCCATTTGTTCAAAACACTATCCTTTCTCAGCTGAATTATTATAGGATCTTTGTGAGAAAACAGTTATCCACATATGTATGGGTCTATTTCTAGACTCTGTGATCCACTGACCTGTGTATCTTTACATCAATACCATATTGCCTTGATTATACTATTGTTTTAATTTCTTGTTTTAAAATAAATTAATATTAGCCCTCTAGTTTTGTTAGTTTATTTCAAAATTGTTTTGGCTATTCTAGATTCTTTATATCTCTATGAGAAATATAGAAATAATTTCTATATTATCTTAGGAGAAGCGTATCAATTTCTACAAAAAAAAGTCATGTGAAGATTTCTATTGGGATTGCAGTGAATCTATGGGTCAATTTGGAAAGAATTGACATATTAACTATACTGAGTCATCTCACTTATGAATTCTCCTTTATTTGGATCTTCTGTAATATCTCTTAAAATTCTTTCTAATTTTCAATTGTCCCTGTGTAGAATATGGAAGTTAGATTTTGTCTGATGATATTCTTATGTCTATTGGGCTTCCCAGGTGGCACTAGTGGTAAAGAACCCATTTGCCAATGTAGGAGATGTAAAGAGATGTGGGCTCAATCCCTGGGTTGGGAAGATCCTCTGGAGGAGAGCATGGCAACCCACTCCAGTATTCCAGCCTGGAGAATACCATGGACAGAGAAGCGTGGCAGGCTACAGTCTATAGCATTGCAAAGAGTGACTTAGCATTAGCACTGAGATAAAAATATGATTTTTTTAGATTTTTTAAAATAATCTAAAATCATGGTAAATTACATTGATTTATTATTTAAAATACTAAACCAACTTTGCATTCCCAGGGTGAACTTCACTTGATCATGGTATGTTATCCTTTTATATGTTGTTAATTTGATTTGCTATCATATTGTTTAGAATTTTTATATCTATGTTCATGAGGAAAATCAACTATAGTTTTCCTCAAATGTCTTTGTCTAGGTTTGATATCAGAGTAGTGCTAGTCTCATAGAATGAATTGGGAAGAATTCCCTTCTTATTAATTTTCAGGAAGAGTTTTTGCAGAATTCATGTTATTTCTTCTTTATGTTTTGTATAATTCAGCAGTGTAGCCATTTTGGCTTGGAGTTTTCTTTCTGGGATGTCATTTAATTACAATTAATTTTAAAAATAGCTTTACGGCTATTTAGATTATCCATTTCTTTTTGAGTGACCTTTGTTAGTTTGCATCTTTCATATAGCTTATCCATTCTATCAAAGGGGTCTAATTTTTTGTATGAAGTAATTAATAATATTCCCTATTGTCCTTTTAATATCTGTAAATTCTGTGGTTGTGTGCCTTATATCTTCTCTCTTTTTTAACTGTGCTAAGTAGTTTGCTACGTGGATTATCTCATAATCAGATCAGATCATATCAGTCGCTCAGTCGTGTCCAACTCTTTGCGACCCCACGAACTGCAGCACGCCAGGCCTCCCTGTCCATCACCAACTCCCGTAGTTCACTCAGACTCATGTCCATCGAGTCAGTGATGCCATCCAGCCATCTCATCCTCTGTCGTCCCCTTCTCCTCTTGCCTCCAATCCCTCCCAGCATCAGAGTCTTTTCCAGTGAGTCAACTCTTTGCATGAGGTGGCCAAAGTACTGGAGTTTCAGCTTCAGCATCATTCCCTCCAAAGAAATCCCAGGGCTGATCTCCTTCAGAATGGACTGGTTGGATCTCCTTGCAGTCCAAGGGACTCTCAAGAGTCTTCTCCAACACCACACTTCAAACGCATCAATTCTTTGGCGCTCAGCCTTCTTCACAGTCCAACTCTCACATCCATACATGACCAAGGGAAAACCATAGCCTTGACTAGACTAACCTTTGTTGGCAAAGTAATGTTTCTGCTTTTGAATATGCTATAGGTTGGTCATAACTTTCCTTCCAAGGAGTAAGCGTCTTTTAATTTCATGGCTGCAATCACCATCTGCAGTGATTTTGGAGCCCAGAAAAATAAAGTCTGACACTGTTTCCCCATCTATTTCCCATGCAGTGATGGGACCAGACGCCATGATCTTCGTTTTCTGAATGTTGAGCTTTAAGCCAACTTTTTCACTCTCGACTTTCACCTTCATCAACAGGCTTTTTAGTTCCTCTTCACTTTCTGCCATAAGGATGGTGTCATCTGCATATCTGAGGTTATTGATATTTCTCCCGGCAACCTTGATTCCAGTTTGTGTTTCTTCCAGTCCAGCGTTTCTCATGATGTACTCTGCATAGAAGTTAAATAAACAGGGTGACAAAATACAGCCTTGACATACTCCTTTTCCTATTTGGAACCAGTCTGTTGTTCCATGTCCAGTTCTAACTGTTGCTTCCTGACCTGCATACAGGTTTCTCAAGAGGCAGATCAGGTGGTCTGGTATTCTCATCTCTTTCAGAATTTTCCACAGTTTATTGTGATCCACACAGTCAAAGGCTTTGGCATAGTCAATAAAGCAGAAATAGATTTTTATGGAACTCTCTTGCTTTTTCCACGATCCAGCGGATGTTGGCAATTTGATCTCTGGTTCCTCTGCCTTTTCTAAAACCAGCTGAACATCAGGAAGTTCACAGTTCACATATTGCTGAAGCCTGGCTTGGAGAACTTTAAGCATTACTTTACTAGTGTGTGAGATGAGTGCAATTGTGCGGTAGTTTGAGCATTCTTTGGCATTGCCTTTCTTTGGGATTGGAATGAAAACTGACCTTTTCCAGTCCTGTGGCCGCTGCTGAGTTTTCCAAATTTGCTGACATATTGAGTGCAGCACTTTCACAGCATCATCTTTCAGGATTTGGAATATCCACAATAATAAATAACTGTATTTTACAGTGGTTCTAGTAAGAGGGTATTATGGTACGTACTATTTTCTAACTTTTTTTGGCTCATAAAGTAATTCTTTTTTAAACATTAATTTTTTTTGGAGTGTAGTTTCTCTATAATGTTGTGTTAGTTTTTGCTGTTCAGCCGAGTGAATCAGTTACGTGTTTACACCTGTCCCATCGTTTTTGAGTTTCCTTTCCTTAAGGAAATGGCAACCCACTCCAGTATTCTTGCCTGGAAAATTCAATGGATGGAGAAGCCTGGTAGGCTACAGTCCATGGGGTTGCAAAGAGTCAAGGACAGGACTGAGCGACTTCACTTTCACTTTCACTTTCACTTTAGGTCACCACAGAGCACTGAATAGAGTTCCCTGTGCTATACAGTACGTTCTCATTAGTTACCTACTTTATACATAGTATCTATAGTGTATATGTCGATCCCAATTGCCCAGATTATCCCAACCCCACTCTCCCCCGGACCCCGCCTTTCTTATCACTATATTCAAGGCAGTGAGAACATTCCTTAACATATCAGAATGTTTTCATTACTTGGCTACAATTCTATTTATATTTTCTACTTTTAGATACAAATAGAAAAATACACTAAAAATATATCAAGGCCAAAGTAGAAATGCTTAAAAAAAATCTGAAGGAGAATATTTCCTATTATTTAACCTAAGCAGTGCAGCATGGGATAGTAATTAGGAGCTCAGATTCTGGAGCCAGAATGCCTGGTGGATCATCCTGTGCTAGCTAGCCGTGGACCTTGGGCAAGTATCTTGGTTTTCTCATCAGTTAGGGATGGATAATAATGGCATCTAGGTTCCTACGGTTATTGAGAAGTCCTCATGCATTGATACATTAATATTTGTAAAATGCTCAGAACAGTGCCAACCTATAATAAGTGCTCTGGCAACCACTGCAGTATTCTTGCCTGGGAAATCTCCTCCCACAGAGGAGCCTGGTGGGCTGTAGCTGGGGTTACAAAGAGTTGAACACAACTTAGTGACTAAACTACCATATAAATAAGAAAACATAAACTTTACTTGCTTCCACTGATTGTTCTAAAAGGTATGAAAGAAATCAAATCCAGAAAGCCTAAACTGAAGCCCATAAATCTATAGTTATAATAAATATTCCAGGTGATTCTGATGGAAGTGATCACAGGATGACACTTTGAGACCACATAATTCCACGATTCATTTCAAACATGAGTACAGGGCATGACAAGTGGTATCAGCTGGTAATGGGAGTGTCACAGTATGTGATAAAGCCCCACGACTGAGTGTAGAACCTGATTTGGAGAGAGAAATCTGGTGTCTTCTTGAGGAGAGTGAAAAAGTTGGCTTAAAGCTCAACATTCAGAAAACGAAGATTATGGCATCCAGTCTCATCACTTCATGGCAAATAGATGGGGAAACATTGGAAACAGTGTCAGACTTTATTTTAGGGGCTCCAGAATCACTGCAAATGGTGATTGCAGCCATGAAATTAAAAGACGCTTACTCCTTAGAAGGAAAGTTATGACCAACCTAGACAGCATATTAAAAAGCAGAGACATTACTTTGCCAACAAAGGTCCGTCTAGCCAAGGCTATGGTTTTTCCAGTAGTCGTGTGTGAATGTGAGAGTTGGACTATAAAGAAAGCTGAGAGCCGAAGAATTGATGGTTTTGAACTGTGGTGTTGGAGAAGACTCTTAAGAGTCCCTTGGACTACAAGGAAATCCAACCAGTCCATCCTAAAGGAGATCAGTCCTGGGTGTTCATTGGAAGGACTGATTTTGAAGCTGAAACTCCAATACTTTGGCCACCTGATGTGAAGAGGTGACTCATTTGAAAAGACCCTGATGCTGGGAAAGATTGAAGGCAGGAAGAGAAGGGGAAGACAGAAGATGAGATGGTTGGATGGCATCACCGACCCAAAGGACATGAGTTTGAGTAAACTGGGAGTTGGTGATGGGCAGGGAGGCCTGGCATGCTGCGGTCCATGGGGTCACGGAGTCGGACACGACTGAGCGACTGAACTGAACTGAATGGATTGCCCCAGCCTCCTTTGTGAGTGGCCCAGGCACATTCAGGAAAGGGAGGAGAAAAAGGAGCCGGAAATTCTATTAATTCTATAATTTTTGGATTCATAAGCATACTTCATTTTATTGTACTTTGCTTTATTACACTTTGCAATTTTTTTTAAACAAATTGATGGGTTTTGGCAACCCTGCTTTGTCAGATGATGGTTAATATGTTTTAGAACCAATTTTTTTTTTTTAATCTCTGGGTGCTTTTTCTTTTAAAAAAATTTTGCTTCTTCTAGTTTTATTATAATTGTCATACTGTTTAAGGTGTATAGCATAGTGACTTGACTTACATAGGTAATGAAATGATTAACATAATAAGTTTAATAAACATCCACCATATCATACAGATACAAAATTAAAGAAATAGGTAAAAACTTTTCCCTGTGATGAGAACTCTTAGGATTTACTCTCTTAACAACTTTCATACGTAACATACAGTGTTATCTTTATCATGTTGTACATTTCATCCTCAGTACTTATTTATAACTGGAAATTTGTACCTTTTGGCTATCTTCATCCAGTTCCTCCTCCCCTCACGCCCTTTCTCTGGTGGCCACAAATCTGGTCAATTCTGCTAGTGTTTGTTTAGTATAACTGATTTATACCACTATATTAGTTCCTGGTACCCAATATAGTGATTCAGTATTTCTATACATTTCAAAGTAATTATCATAAGTTCAGTTACCATGATAATATATTTCAAAATAAGTTATGTATAATGATTTTTTAAACATAATAATGTTTTAAAACATTGCACACTTAAGAGACGACAGTATAAACATAACTTTTATATGCACTGAGAAACCAAAAAATTCATATGACTCACTGCATTGCATTATTTGCTTTATAGCGGTGATCTGGAACCTGCCATATCTCTGAAATATGCCTATATGTCATATTAAATTTTTGAAATTTACTTTAGTGTTCAGACTCCTCTTGCCCTCCAGATGGCGCCAGTTAGCTGCTAGTTTATGTACTGGAGTCAAGGTGCACTGACCTTTTTCCCGGAAGCCAGGTATACAATCTTCTTCCACTTCAAAAGTATGCAAAGCAGGCAAACATAATTTAAGAGTGAGAATATTTTGCTTTTCTTCCCTAGAAAGATGTTTACTCAGTACTAGGAAAGGTTTACTAAGAAGAAAGAAATCCAGAGCTTACAAATCATGTACACTGATAAAATCATAGAACCATCCTGGAGAAATCATCAGTTCTGACCAATGCCTCCAGGCAGTACCACACAGATGAGAATGAGTACAAAGAGAACTAGAAAAGCTCAGGGTTTTGTGTAATGACTTCCAGACACCAGTGCATTCACTGAGAGCTGCTTTACTTCCTACCTGAGGGAAGGAGGAGTTCTCTAACGGCTGGCAGAGAGCCACAAGGCTTCAGGGCCTATCTCCCACCTAGATGGCCTCTGCCTCCTTGTTTCTTACTTGTAGACCCTGGGTGTCCCCAAAGAATAAATGCTCAGCAGCTTTGCCTGTGGAGGTGTCATGGGAGACCCTATCTTATGCATATCCGTTTTTTGTTTCTTAACAAAAACGATAAGGAGTTTGTTTGTTTGTTTGTTTGAGACTCAATTAAATTTAACCCACTATGTCCAGAGAATAAGATCTAAATCTTACCTAAATATTCAGTTCCAGGAGGAATAATCAATATTTACCTTTCAGGAGGGAGTTCTTTTTGGCTTCTCTGAATTCCAGATGCAAAAATATAAGCCCACTCCATAGTGGGTTTTCATCATAAAATTGGAGAACAGCTGGCTCTCATTTTCTGAACAATATCTCTTAATAGATGTGAAGGCTAATTTTAAGTGTTCCATACTCCATAGTCATCTACTATCTGTACTAACCAACTCCAGCCCCTTTTGTTTTTTGTCATGACTTGAATGTCCAAATCCTGCCTCAGACCCTTCATTTCCCTCTTAAGTTCTAGAGAGCAGACCAGAATTCAAATGAAAAGTGTTCGCTCTAATGACCAAGGATAATTATATTTATGAGTTGAATTCTGTTTCAGCAAATATAATGACAACATCCAATCTGATCTCCTGAGACTTTTTTGCATGTCTCAGCAACTAGCTCATGTTAACAATGCACTGCGGTGCTAAGTCACTTCAGTAACAATGCATTATTGATAGAGAAAAATGTTTCCTGTAGCGAAGAAAATCATATATAATAGATGTGTTCACAAGTTGTTATACATGTTGAGGTCAAACTACATAATTAAGGTATTGTTCTGCTTAAGTGTATGTATAATAATTAATGTCTAAAACCTTAGTCTATGTCATCATTGAGAGCTATTAATAAGATGTGTGTGTGTGTGTGTGTGCGTGTTAGTCACTCAGTCATGTCCAACTCTTTTGCAACCCCATAGACTGTGGCCTGCCAGGCTCCTCTGTCCCTGGAATTCTCCAGGACAGAATACTAGAGTGGGTTGCCATTTCCTCCTCCAGGGGATCTACCCATCCCAGGGATTGAAACCAAGTCTCCTGCATTACAGGTAGATGCTTTACTGTCTCAGTTGCCAGGGAAGCCCCTCGAGTGGTATTAATAAGACAGTACCACTCTAATGTCCAAAAATGTTCAAATTATAACTGATTTCTCACACTGTTTTACCACCAGAAGTAAGTTTCCCTTTGTTCAGATGCAAATAACAGAAAACCTAACAGAGGATTAAAGAAATAGAGTTCACTTTTCTCACAGAACAAGGAATTCTAAGGTTCAAAGTTGAAGCCAGTGGTCCAGCTTGTTGTGCAATGATACCATCTAAGACCCAGCTTTTTCTACATTTCCACAGTGCTATTTTTACAGTTTTGGCATTTGTCTTCATACTTTCAGTTTCATGATTACAAGATGGCTGCTGCAGCTCAGACTTCTCCTGTCTTTAACAGAGAAAGAAGGGAGGCGGAAAAG
>NW_011477142.1:723350-740426 GCF_000754665.1 Bison bison bison | reverse complement strand
GAAAAGAATGAGGAGTGATGCTGGCTGCTACTTCTGTTCCAGAGCAAAGGGCTACCTCAAGATGACTTAGTGTCTTCAATGCTAGAAAATAAAACTGCTGGCAAATTTAACATCAGTTCTGTTAGTAATACAATTTATCCATACCTTCACTTTTTCATTTATGGTTGATTCAGTTCTTGGTTTATAATACCCTTTGCCACATTTTAAAGTGCTTGAATTGATAAGGAAGGAAATGGTTGGTTCTATATTTCAAGTTGTATTTTTTATTTTTATATTTTTGTTCTTACAAAAACGTTGACTCCCTTTGAAGCAAATAAGAGGCAATTGAGACTGCAGAAATTCTAGGCATTTATATCTTGGTTAGGTAACCAAATATCCTGGGTGGCCTAGGACAAAGACTTTTAACATTTCATATAAAAGCAAGGATATAAAGAGTCCTAATATCAGATCTTCCTTGAAGTAATTTCTTCTGAGTCATAAAATAGCTTGGAAAGAAGGGATCATAGGATGATTAGGCCCATTCTGTATTTCAGAATTTGTGGGCTTCAGTGATGTCGACAGTCCACCAAAGTCTCATAAACTAGGGTATGCTTAGAACTTGGTGCACTGCAACACACACAGCAGCGGTCAGGGATGGTCAGACCCAGGGTGGCCCCAGAAAGAGATGGCTTCATGTCAGCATCCAGTATAAACTGCAGTCTAGAGTCGAAGAGACTCTGATGCCCCCAGGGAGAACAATGTACTCGCGATCAAGCAAAACTTACATAATTGTCTAATAACAGTATAAACTACAGTGTCCTGGAGATGGGGAATTGATGGAGGTGTAGGGGAGGGTAGGATTCAGCATTTAAGACTTTGACATGCAGAACTGATTTCATTCTATAAATAAAAGCATTCTGAGACTTAGGTATCCAAGCTCTCCAGCCTTTAGGCCTTCAGTTGATTGCTTCAGCGATCAAGTAAGTCCTGAGAAATTGTTCTGTATTTTTTAAGAATCTGATTTGTACAAGGGAGAACCAGAAGAGCTCAGGAATTCTTCTTTATCTTTAATTTGAATTGAATATAATTTGGCCTAAAATTAAAAGAGAATCTTATCATAGAAAATCTAAAGAATGTTCAGATTCTCAAGACAGCTAAATGGACGTGAACTTTTACTTACACAGAAGTAAACTCAGGATGTACTGTCTTGTTTTGATCAGAGCATCTAAAAGATATCCCATCACTGGCAAAAATAAATAAGTAAATAAACATAACAACTTTTAAAATAAAGGATTTGAGAATGGGAAAAAAGCCTGAATTTCATCCAAAAGCTTAGGAAATTTAGATCAAAATAGATAGAGTCTTCCAAATTCAGTTTGTCTCCCAATTCCAATTTAAAAAGAGAGAAGTGAATTTAAAGAAAAATAAGAATTTCTGCAGTTTAAAACAGCAGCTCACAGCTTATAATTTCGCCAAAATTAATTCCATTTGTCCTAAAATCGAGTCATCAGTACAATCTTTCTATGGACCAGAGTTATCTACTTTTGCATACAGATGGTATCCCCGTTATTTCTATCCTGACATCTGCAAGGGTGTGATTGTTGATTTGTTGCTTACAAAAAGAAGGAATCAAATAGTGTATTAGTTAGCTTACTATATAAGAAACTACCTTAAAACTCTGTGGTTCAAACCAGCAGCCATTTTTTTTATTTCACAATTTTTTGTTTTTAGCAGTTTGGGTTGAACTTAGCTTTTCATTTCTTCTGGTAGCTTTGGGGCTCAGTCATGTGTACCTGCAACAGCATCCAGCTTAGTTGAGGTCTGTCTGATTATTCATTTGGGCCCCAGTGTGGTGGGCCTTATCCAATCAGTTGAAGACCTGAATAGCTCAAAAAGGCTGACCACTCCATGAGTAAGAGAATTATTCCTATCTTATGGACTTCCCAGGGGTTGCTAATGGTAAAGAATCCACTCGCCAATGCAGGAGATGCAACAGACTCAGGTTTGATCCCTGGGTTGGGAAGATCTCCTGGAGAAGGAAATGGCAACCCACTCCAGTACTCTTGCCTGGAAAATTCCATGGACAGAGGACCCTGGCAGGCTATAGTCCATGGGGCTGCAAAGAGGTGGACACAACTGAAGCAACTGAGCTCTCCCACACACATGGACTTGAATTGAGATATCAGCTCTTCCTGGGTCTTGAGCCTGTTGGCCTTCAACTGGAACAAAACCATCAGCTCTCTTGGATTTTCTGCTTGCTCACTCACCCTGTAGATCTTGGGACATGACAGCCTCCATAATCACATGAATCAATTGCTCAAATAATAAATGCATTTCTCCCTATGTATATCCTATTGGTTATTTCTCTAGAGAACCCTAATACATGTAAATATTCAAACTCATGTGCATATTCATTCATTCAACATATATATATTGAGTTAAGTGCTGGGGCTAGTGATGAATCCTGCCCTCACTGAGCTTATAATTGAGAGTATGAATAAATGGACATGGTTTGATGAGTGAAGTTCAAGCTGGGTTGGTGTTACAAGGACCCTAAACTGAGACTTGAGGAACTAAGCTAAACTTCTCAGAGGCAGTAACATCTAAGCTGAGCCCTGAAAAATTAGTGAAGTTAGCCAGGCAATGAGGAGAATTGTAGGAAATGGCATGGGCAGACAGAACAGTTTGTCTAGTAACCTGCATGAGACAGGTAAAAGCACACAACACCTGAGAAGACCTCAAAATACTTAATTATAACTGTTTCTTAGAGTAGATGGGCAAGAGGCAACAAAAGTGAGGCAAGAGAAAGAGACAGGGGTTGGACCATGCGCACAATTGCAGGCTAGGTGAGAAGTGATAGCGACCAGACGAAAGCAGAGAAGACAAAACTGGATGGATTCAAGGGTTACATAGGAGGCTGAATTGATGCGAGTAGATGATGAATTACACTGTAGGAGAGAGGGGTCAGGGGTCTGGATGGCCTGAGGGATACGGGGGCATTTACTGAGGTGAGGGGTAAGAAATTTGGGATGGGATGTTGCTACTAATCCCCACAGTTTGTCTCACTTTTTAGTGGCAGACTTCATATCCATTTTAACCTGATTGCAAATGAATTAATCTGGGTTCTGGAGGTAGACAGACTTGACTCAAAACTGCTCCACCACCTACGGGCTATGAGATATGACCTTGGGAAAATCACTTAACCTCTTTGAGCTTCATCTCCCTCATCATATTTCACAGAGTTGCTGTTGGAGTCAAATACTAAACTATATATAAAGTGCTTCTCACAGTGCTGCATTCAGTAAATGCTAACTACAATTACTGCGTTGAAAGTGGTGGAAAGAGAAAGGAAGAACATTAGACCCAGATGCCGTTCAGAAAATTCAGGAGTTAAAACTAGACAGGAGCTTAGGGAGGAAGAGAAGACACAGGGTCTGAGGAAATGTAGTAGACTAGGGCCCCTAGACCATTGTCCCATCTCTCCTGAGACGCTTCTTCCCAGTGAGAGGCTGACCAGAGATGCATTTGCTCCCTGCCCCAGAAACACATTCTGACCTGCTTCCCTCTGCCCCTAATTGTTCCTCAGTATTTGTCTTTTCATCTGTTTCTCAAACTCCCAGCACTGCTTTCTGAAAATATATACATTAACAACTTCCTTCCTTCAACAAGAAAGAGCGCAGGTCCTATGGCACTGCCCTTGGGTGCCTGCTCTGAAACCAAACCTCCCAGATTCCCATCTGACCACTGGTTAAGTCAAGTGACTTAATCTGTTGTGACCTTAATTTCAGAGGGAGTCAGTGAGAATTCAACAAGTCAATATTTTTAAAACTGGTAGAACAATTGCTGGTCCAAGTACACCTTTAGAAAATGTTAGCCACTATTACAGCATCAGCAGAAAGACTAGTGAGCCACGATGGTGCCTTCTCAAGCCGTTAGGTCCTGAACGGAAAGTGAAGTGAAGTTGCTCAGTTGTGTCCAATTCTTTGTGACCCCATGGACTGTAGCTCACCAGGCTCCTCTGTCCATGGAATTTTCCAGGCAAGAGTACTGGAGTGGGTTGCCATTTCCTTCTCCAGGGGATCTTCCTGACTCATGGATCAAATCCGGGTCTCCCTCATTGCAGGCAGATGCTTTACCATCTGAGCCACCTGAACAGAAGTGGTGTCCAAACCAATGGGTAATAGGAGAGGACAGTGGTCCTGGGTGCCCCCTGCTGGGATGATAGACACAGCAATACTTGTCAGTTTCTGGGTGTTATTTCATTTCAGCTCACAATTCATGGGGCGGGTATTTGAAGTTAAAGAACCCTGTTGGGATTAGAACCCAAGACTTCATGAGGTTCTTAGTAACATTTTTAGTATATTGGGGGAAAAATATTGGTAGATCAGAGATAAGTTAAAATATCAGTTGGGAGCCCACAGATAGCTAGAATCCACAAACAGCACTCCCTAGTAAACCTGGGAATTAAAGAGAGTAGGAAACCATCATTCTGCTGTCCTGGGAGAAGCTGCAGGGAGATTCTCTCATCTGTACAATGACAGCTGTCTCTCTTGCCCCTGCAGTGCCCCCAGCCTGGCAGGGGGATCGAATCCGCCAGCCTCTTCCTCCTCTCCCAGCTGGGCTGATCTGGAAGGCCGCCAGCCTAACAGCCAGAGCATTTGAGGAGGCCTGATTTTAATAAATTCCTGTTTCTTGTAGCAAACCGGTTTTTCAGTGCCTTTTTAACTCAACCATTCTTGATCATATCAGGACTTAAAACTGGCAGTCAGCTTGGCAGCTTGTGTGCAAATTGTATACAATGGCAGATTGTTTAGCATTTATTATGATCCAGAGCAACTGAAAGCAAAGGGAGGGAAGGAAAGCAAAGAAAGTAAAAGAAAAAAAAAAAGTCCAAATCTCATATATAATTACATAATACAGTGAAGTCACAATTCTCTTTAAGGAAAATATAGAATCAATTAGTCTCTCTCACACACATATCAACTATGAAGGGGACAAATGATGAATTCTAAGTTGATGCCTTTTCCCTTTTCTTCTTCTTCTTTGCAACACATTTCATATCCAAGGAGACTTGTTGTTCTGTCACTAACTCATGTCCGACTCTTTGTGACCCCATGGACTGCAGCACTTTAGTCTGCAGGAAGTCAGTCTTCCCTGTCCTTTACCATCTCCCGGAGTTTGTTCAAACTCTTGTCTATTGAGTCAGTGATGCCATCCAACCATCTCATCCTTTGTCATCCCCCTCTCCCCCTTGACTTCAATCGTTCCCAGCATCAGGGTCTTTTCCAATGAGTCGACCCTTTGTCTCAAGTGACCAAAGTATTGAAGCTTCAGCTTCAGCACCAGTCCTGCCAATGAATATTCAGGGTTGATATCCTACTGGTTTGATCTCCTTGTTGTCCAAGGAACTCTTAAGAATCTTCTGAAAGAGTCATAAATCAAATCCCGAAGGAAAATAGCATGTTTAAAGCATATTAGAGACAAGGAAGAGAAATGAGAGTGGGTCTGAGAGGGCCAAGGAGAGGACGAAAAAAACCAAATGAGTAACAAGTATCAGCACATTAAAATTATTGGGTTGAGGGAGAACATGAAATTAGACATGATGTGAATTGAATGGTTAGAAAGTGTCCTACTTCATTCCTATGTGCTCAGAAAAAGTGCTACCTGTGATCTATGTTTTCGGCTTCCCTTTCCCAGTTTTATCAAACATCTCTACGCTTTTCTAGACCTGTCGCAGGTGGTCGCAAAGACAAGCGTTTCAGGGCATCCTGTTCTAGTCCCTGCCCTCAAGTGCTAGACAGACTAACCCTCCTCTTCTCCCATTTCTCACGCTCACTAGCTCCATGCTCTCTGCTCAAAGCCTGCATCCGAAATAACCAGAGAAACTAGGGAGTGTTTATAGATGTTAATATGCCCCAGGTTGTGTTTGCATTGTTCTGAAGGGAAGAAAGTGTATAGTTGTTCTATCAGAATTCTAGGCACCCAGGCAGTTCTGCTGGGGAGAAGTTAGCTGTGAGCAGTTCAGCTGTGTCCAATCAGGCCTATCACAGGGAGACCTAGGGCTCATTTACAGTAGAATCGATCTTGTTGTGTATGTGTCATTACTAAGGGCAAGGCAGAGGCTTACTGGCAGCCAGGGCATGCTTTGAATGTGATGCAGGGTTCATGACAACGGTCTGAAAAAATCAGAATGTACTCACTGAAAGGATGTAGAATCCTAATGAGGGTAGATTTTTAAGTCACTTACTTATTATGGATTCCAGTGTCGAGAGATAGCTATGCAGGCAAGTGAAAAAACACAAGTAAATTAAGCCAGGAATAGGTTTGGATACATGGTAGGGTCAAAAGCTAGTTAGGTGGGAAGTGGAGTAGGGGTAAGGAAATGGAATAGAAATTTTAATTCTACTAATCAATTTCCTATTGAACACCATTATGTCCTTGGCATTGTATTAGATTCAAAAGTATAGGTCTTGAAACTTACCATCAATATTTTAGTCTCTTTTGGGGTGGGAGGGTGAAGGTTGCACAATCCAGCGCATAACCCAATGAGAAATGGATTGTTAACTGAGGCACGAGTTGGAAACGAAAACATAGGAATCAGGTGAGAAACTTTTAAAAAACATATTCTAGACCTCATGACTCAGAATCTCTGAGATGAGCTGAGATGAAAATGGGCTTCCCTGGGGTGAAAACCTTCCCAAGGACATTCAGGTGTGTACCCTGATTATGAGCCGCTGAATTAGACCAGCCCTTTCTATACCTGATCATGAGAATCACCTGAATTGCTTCTTGAGTTTAGATTCCCTGGTTCCACCCACCTCCGGAGCTGCTAATTCAGAAGCCCTGGCGCAGGGCACAGAAATACGTGTTTCTAACAACTACTCCAAGTAATTTATATAAACAGGTAAATTTGAAGAATACCAAGTTAGCTAATACTTCCTTCTTCAAGAACTACTCATTGAGCACCTTCTATTGTGCTGAATGCCAGGAAAACAGAGGAATTCTATCCTTCCAGCCTGCTGAAGCCCACAGAGAAGGCAAATACAAGGGAGGTGCAATGAAGGGCTGGGTGAGGAGTGAACAGAGGTTTTATAAGGACTATGGTCAAAGGAGATTTGTTGAAAAGGATGAGAGTTGAACTGGACTGTGAAGCATTTGGTTCTACAGAAAAGAAGGAAGATGTCAGATGGACAAAGGTCAGGTGAGTGTGGCTTGTTCTGAAACTTGGAGAAGTGAGCACTGGCATGGCTGCCTCTTTGTGAGGAACGGGCGGTCATCATATTTAATAGGAGAACCGCAGGATGGTCAAAGTATGGGCTCGAGGATTAGAGCCTGTGTTGGACTGTCCGCTGTGTCCCTAAGATGCTAGAACCCACAGGTACTGGGTTATCTTACTGTAAAATGGAAATAGCAATAGGCAACCTATTAGTGACATTTAGTGAGCAAGTATGCTACCTACCCAGAGAAGGCAAAGGCACAGGCACCCCACTCCAGTACTCTTGCCTGGAGAATCCCATGGACAGAGGAGCCTCGTAAGCTGCAGTCCATGGGGTTGCGAAGAGTCGGGCACAACTGAGCAACCTCACTTTCATTTTTCACTTTCACGCATTGGAGAAGGAAATGGCAACCCACTCCAATATTCTTGCCTGGAGAATCCCAGGGATGGGGGAGCCTGGTGGGCTGCCGTCTGTGAGGTCCCACAGAGTCAGACACGACTGAAGCAACTTAGCAGCAGCAGCAGCATGCTACCTACCAGCTCAGCGGTAAAGAATCTGCCTGCCAATGCAGGATACGCAGATTCAGTCCCTGAGTCAGGAAAGTCCCCTGGAGGAGGAAATGTCAACCCACTCCAGTATTCTTGTCTGGGAAATCTCAAGGACAGAAGAGCTTGGTGGGCTATAGTCCATGGGGGTCACAAAACATCAGACATGACTGAGCAACTATGGCATAGGTATATAGCATGCGACTATAGGGAGCAGCAGCATGCTACCTAGTATTTCATACAAGTACTCCATAAATGTCATTATATTTTACAATGTTTACTGCTTACAGAGCGCTAGGGGCATTACATTCTGTTTCTTGTGTTTATTCTGAGTGCTTGAGTGTTCTTTCTAAAACTTTGCACAAAGCTTTATATTTGCCAAGTGCTGCAGTCCTTATTATTTATTGTTTCTCACATCAAGGGTCCAAGGTCTCAGCACTTAACTCGAGAAAGTGGTATTAGAATGCCTTGGGGATCTGCTTGAGGGTCAGGTAAGCTTTTCAGCATCCTAAACATAAATATCTTCCAAGTAAAAGCATTGATTGGAAGCCCGGATGGATAAAATTGCTGCAAACTTAAAGACTTCTGGGTAAAAGGGGAAGAGCTTTATGGAGCCTTCAATGACATGCGGCAGCATTATGCTAACCCTCTCCCCGAATCCCGTCTACTGCATTATCTACTGCTTCTTACTGTGGTTCAGTGTCCAAGAAGGTCCCCCATCCCACAACCAGGTGGGAGTCATATGATCCCTGCTTACTTGTCAAAAAATAGGTTTGATTTCTGGAGAGGTCACATTGGTGGCTGAAGGTCACAAAGCTAGTAAGTTGCAGAGTCAGTATTCAAACCGGTCTTCATATCTATCTTCATTGCCCTTTTAAGCTTTCTGGGAAATATGGCATTTGAAAGTAATTTTTAAATAAAGTAGGTATTGATGGAAACACTCAAATAGCACAGAAGTGCTTGAATCAGGGAGCAAAGTTACCTCCCCACTTCCTCTCAGAGAAAATCACTGCTCCAGTTTGATGACATCCTGTTAGGCACTGCCTGGTGCCAGTAAGCATGTGCACATGTAAATCTGCATCATGTCTTCTTTGAAAAAGTAAGAAGTCTCCTTCTAGTCATACAATTCTGTAACCTACTGTATTTCCCCTAAACAATGCATCCCAGGGAGTTTTAACATATAGATCAGCCTGCTGACCTTCAAATTTATTTTCCAAGGCACAGAAATGTATTCAACCAATTCCTTATTAATGAGCATTTAAGTTGCTTTGATTTATCTTATTCTTTTTTTATTAAAGTATAGTTGATTTACAACATCATATTAGTTTCATGTGTAGCATGGTGATTCAGTTATGCAAACACACATGGATATATATTCTTTTTTAAAATTCTTTTCCCTTATAGGCTATTATAAAATATTTAGTCCTCTGAGCCATATAGTAGATCCTTGTTGATTATATATTTTATAAATAGTAGTGTATATATTAATCCCAAACTCCTGATTTATCCCCCCTTGCAATGGCACCCCACTCCAGCACTCTTGCCTGGAGAATCCCATGGACGGAGGAGCCTGGTGGGCCACAGTCCATGGGGTCGCTAAGAGTCAGACAAGACTCAGCGACTTCACTTTCCCTTTTCACTTTCATGCATTGGAGAAGGAAATGGCAACCCACTCCAGTGTTCTTGCCTGGAGAATCCCAGGGACGGGGGAGCCTGGTGGGCTGCTGTCTATGGGGTCGCACAGAGTCGGATACGACTGACATTACTTAGCAGCAGCCCTTGAATAACTATGTTTGCTATGTCTGTGAGTCTGTTTCTGTTTTGTAAATAAGTTCATTTGTATCTTTTCTTTTTAGATTTGTAGTTAGTACTGTGCATTGTGATTTATTTTATTCTGTGAAAAAGTATTTCTTTAACTATTATTGGCCATGTATCTTTTTGAACTAGTACTATTATGGGGGAGATTCCTAGAAATTGAGTTGCTGGATCAAAAGGAAGATTTGCCTTTTATTTTTATGGATATTTCCAAGTGCTGAATAGCTCTCTAAAGTGTTTGTCTCAATTTATTATTACACCAACAGAATACAATGTGATTATCCCATAATCTCAGCACCACTAAGTATTACTAATCTTTTAAATTTTTCTAGTGTGATAAGTGAGGTGTTCATTCATTGACTCTTCGTTCATTCAATCAACACAAATGCCTACCATGTGACAGAAACAACTTTAGCTCCTGGAGATACTTCAGTGTAAAACACAAAGTCTCTGTCCATACAAAGATTAACTGTTTTAGAGATAGAAAGGGTAATATATGTAATAACAAATATATACTGGATATATGATAGGTCAGGTGGCAATAAGTGTTGTGGAGAAAAATAACTGTATAATGGTAATAAGGAGTGAGGGAAGGAGGGTTAGAATTTAGTACAGCGTGCACAGAAAAGCCCTGTTCATACTTGAGCAGACATCTGAATGAAATAAGGGACTGAGTCAAGCCTTTGCTAAGGGAAGAATCTTCCTGGTTCAGAGCACAGAAAGTGCTCTCAAAAGCCCCAGGACAGGAGCCCACCTGGTCTCTTTGAGAGCAGGGAAAAGGAGCTATGGCTGGACTCAATGAGCAGGTGGGGGACGGGTGGAGAGGTGTCATGTAAAAGCCTTTGGTTTTAACTCCAAATGAAAAGAAAATCTTTGGAGTGTTTCAAGCCAAGGCAAGGCATATTTTAAAGGACTGCCCTTGCTCCTGGGTCCAGGCAAGGTGGGGCAAAGGTGGGTGGTAGCTAAGAGATGAGTGAGGAGACAATGCAAAAATCTAAGGGAAGCGAGGTGGTAGTTTAGCTCAGGGTGGTAACAGGGGAGGCAAGCAGAAGGATCAGATAATTTCGAATGTTGAGCTTACAGAATTTGCTGATGCTTTGAATATAGGATATGAGAAAACCAGGTATATCAAGAATGCCCCCAGGATTAGGGGGCTGAACAACAGAACATCATTGCCATTTCCTAAGATAGGGGCAATTGCCAGAGGAACAGGTTTGGGGTTGGTGGGAAATCGAGATTTAGTTTTGGTCATGAAGAGACTAACAAGCCGGCCAGGCAGATGACCCCCAGAAGTTCCCTCTGAGTTGCCTAGTGATGAGCTAGCTGGGATGGGTGGTTCCCAGTGCCCCTTGAAGAAGCTCAGGTCTCCAGGTACTGTCAGTACGACTGCCATCTGGGAGAGTGGAAGAGAAACAGAAGAGAGATGTAGTAGTAAGAATGCTCTTGGTCACATGCATTGTTTGCTTTAGTAGCCAAGTTCAGCTGCATGTGTGTGTGTGTCCATCACACATTAGGACTGGCCTAGATATTCTTGGGTTCCATGTACCTCTGCGTCTAGGAATAAGACATCTTTTTTGTTTTCTAATTTTTATTGGAGTATAGTTGCTTTACAGTGTTGTGTTAGTTTCTGCTGTACAGCAAAGTGAATCAGCTATATATGTACAAGCATCCCCTCATTTTTGGATTTCCTTCCTGTTTCGGTCACCGCAGAGAATTGAGTATAGTTCCCTGTGCTCTTCAGTAGGTTCTCATTAATTATCTCTTTTATACATAGTATTGTGTATATGAGAATTAGACATCTTTGAATTAAACTTTTTATAATGTGACTATTTGGGGATTGTCTATACTTATTTTCTCCTCTTTACTAGGAAAAATTTACTATACTCTGCTTTTGATACAGCTTCTAATCTAGGCTGGAAAGCACAGGGGATAGGCTGATGCTGACCAGGGACTGGCTTCTCCACTCATCAACCAATTTCATCCTGTAAAAACTATAAGAGAAGGTGCTTCTAGTCATGCCATATATTGTCTGAACCTTATGTCAGGGACAGTTACATTTTAGATGAATCCATCTTCACACATCCCTCCTTTATTAAGCACATTCTTATGTGTCAGGAACCAGAGGAAAATAAGACCTAGTTCCCTGTCCTAGTTCAATAAAGGAGACAAGCTTATAAATATAATATAATAAAAGGAGGAAAATGTAATTTAAAATATTATAGAAACATAGAGAATGAAAACCTAATCAATTCTGATAGAGTTTGGAACGCTTCCAATGGAAGTGAAATAGCCAAGTCATAAAGATGAGAGGAGATTGTCCAGGTAAATGGGAAGAAAGTCCATTGCTGGTAGAGGAGATAATTTGGGTAGAGGTAAGAAACGACAGAGAGTACATGCAGAACTATACATGCAATGATGTTCCTGGAGTTCGAGGCCAAAAATGGCAAGCCATGGGCTGAGGACTCCAGCAAGAACCACCAGTGATGGAGGTCTCCTGTACTAGATCCAAGAGCTTGGACTTCATCCAGGGCTTAGGATTCCAGTGAAGGATTTACCTGTGATGTGGGCAGGTCAGCCTTCACCTACAGGACAAATTGACATATTATTGGACTTAACATTATTTAAAGATGTCCTGCCCTTTCGTATTATATAAGAAAAGTAGAATAATACTGTAAATCAAGTGAAGGACTTGAAGCCTCATTCCTCATCTATTTTCCATATGAACTTGCGCTAGTTAACAACTCTGAAACACAGTTTCCTCATCTGTAAAACTGGGATAGTAATCTTCATGTACTTCATGGAATTTTTGTGAGATCCAAATGAACAAAAATGTTCATAAAGGCCTTTTATAAGAGGTAATATTATAATTCAAATTAAAGTTGTTATCAGTTCATTTCAATCACTCAGTCATGTCCGACTCTTTGCGACCCTGTGAACTGCAGCACGCCAGGTCTCCCTGTCTATCACCAACTCCCGGAGTCCTAATAACACTTTTCAAGAAATTCTATATATCAATGTTATTTGTGTATACATTTGTCTTTACTGTGAGATCCTAGAAGCATTTATCCATCTTTATGCCCTTATAATGTGTTGCATCTTGTTTTATATTGACTATGTAAATGCATAAATAATGATTATTTAATTGAATCAGTGTGGTGGTCACTTATTTTCCTTGTTGCTAAATTTTATAATGTAACACCTAGAGCATCGGAAGGTAAGTCTAAGTAGTATATACAACAGTTCTCAGATGTTTCTAGAGAAAACAAGTCTTATGCATTTGTTTATTTGGCTTTCTGTTTAGAATTAATGCTCTCCCTCCTTCTAAAAATGTATGAAGCATCTTGCATGATTAAACAAAATGTTAAAGGACCATGAACATCAAAACAAAATCAATCCCATTAAAATGAACAAAGGAATTCAAAAAGTAGATGAATATTATCAAGCACCTTGAATGGGTTAGTTTCTGCATTTAAGACCATTAGTGCTGAAAGCATCAGTGATTCTTTTTTATTTGTTTAATTTTTCCATAGTGGACAGTAGTTTTCAGGGAAGGGAAACAGTCTATTATTTCATCTCATGCCAGAACCTCAGATTTGTTTTGTTCCAAGTTTTGATCAATTTAATCTCCAGATTCTACCGCAACTGTATAGAAAGTGTTTTGGTGAACTTCCTGTCACTGGACCTTGAAAGTGGCATTTTTTTGTTGTTGAGCTGCACTCACTCTTGAGACAATGGTGCCTTAAAAGCTTGGTACATGGTTAAAACACTGCAGGATTCTCTTGGGAAAACATATTACCACCTCATTAAAACTGCAATAGTTTATCATGATTTACAGTGAGAAAACTAGGAAATAAATTATTGAGTAACTTATTAACACAAAAGAATTCTGTCACGCTAAATTATGAACTGTAGTTTAAGGCTTCAACTGTAGGCTTCAGAAGCAGAATATATAAAGGATGTTCTTCAAATGCCCCACTACCCAAGAATGGTCATAGGACTCTTGAACATCAGTATCTGGAGAAAGAATATGTGGTTCCTACTAGGCTCTTCACAAATTATTTCAACATAAATGGGACTTAACTTCACAAAGTTGTTATAAGAGATAAATAATGTGTGTAGGGCCTGGTACATATCTATGGAAGGGAACTGATGAGATTTTAGTCTCCTTAACACTTCTAAAAATCAAGCTTTTATTGACACAGCTGGAAAATCCACAGAAAGAAGAACAAGCCAACAGCTATAGAGCACCTACTAGTTGTCAGCATAGTATATATATATCTATTTACTCTTCACAACTACTTGCTCAGCAAACTATTTTTGCAGTGAAGAAACTGAGACTCTGAGGGATAGAGAACTTACCCAAGTTAGTTAGGGACAGAGTCTGTCTGATCTATCTGACTTCAAAGAACATCCACTTCACCATACAGCTTCTACACTGAAATAGCTCATTTATCCCTCATGCTTGGGAAAAGAGGTATCAAGATAACTGAAGTTTTCCCTTTAGGCACAGAAAATCTTAAATGGAAATAATTCTAGAATACATTGCTTTTCTACTTTAAAAATCAGGACATGCTGAAGGGAGATTAACTTTTTAAAAAAATAAACGATTATTGTATAAATGAAGGACTAGTTCACTTATGCGCAGATATAGGTTGACGAGAACTCACATGATTGCCTCCCCATGGCTGTGAGATAGACCCTACGGTCAGTCATTTTGTACTGTTCTGGGCAGGATCAACAACTTAGTGAAGCTCAAGTGACAAGGTAGAAAGATTCCGAGGCCCAGAAAACTTCACAGAGAAGAGCCAACAAACTGTTTATATGCTTACATACCAAAAAAAAAAAAAAAAAAATGACTATACCCAGTGTTGGTAAAGTTTTTTTTTTGTAAAGGATCATGCAGTAAATATTTTGGCTTTGCAAGCCACATGATTGGTGTCATGACTACAAATGCTGCTGTCATAGCACAAAAGCAGCCCTAGATGATTCATAAGTAAATGAGTGTGGGTATGTTCTAATAAAACTTTATTTATAAAGACAGGTAATGGGCCAGATTTGGCCCCAAGGCCATGGTTTTCTGACTCTTGATTTATATAATTGAAAGCATACTCTTTTAGGTCTGTCAGAACAAATGAACCTATATTCTAAGTTAAGTGCAAACCTGAAACTTGTTAAATCTATTTTCCTTACCATCTGGTTGCTATCTAGACATTTTTCTTTTTCCTCATGGATGTGGAGAGAAATAGTTTCAGTTGCATGACCTCCTACATAAAGTAATATGATCATCTTTCTATACAATTATTCATTGCATGAAAGATCAAAGTAGCTTCTCCCTTCAGTCAAAAGAATCCACATCTTCATAGTTTTCATCAATTTATTATTTTGTATTTTGGCAGAACTCAAGCATGATACCTTTTAGTATCAGAATCCCCATTACAACCTTGTCAGTTTCAACCCATTTTCCTTTATTTTATTTTTTTTTAATTTTATTTTATTTTTAAACTTTATATAATTGTATTAGTTTTGCCAAATATCAAAATGAATCTGCCACAGGTATACATGTGTTCCCCATCCTGGACCCTCCTCCCTCCTCCCTCCCCATACCATCCCTCTGGGTCGTCCCAGTGCACTAGCCCCAAGCATCCAGTATCGTGCATCGAACCTGGACTGGCATCTCGTTTCTTACATGATATTTTATGTGTTTCAATGTCATTCTCCCAAATCTGCCCACCCTCTCCCTCTCCCACAGAGTCCATAAGACTGTTCTATACATCAGTGTCTCTTTTGCTGTCTCGTACACCAGGTTATTGTTACCATCTCTCTAAATCCCATATTTCCTTTATTTTATAAACATTATCAGTCACACATGTCAGGCAGTGAGTTAATTTTCTTTCTATCACTTATTGCTCTGCAAAGTGAGAAATTTAATTTAGGTGGGCTTCCCTGTTGGCTCAGATGGTAAAGAATCTGCCTGCAATGCAGGAGACACAAGTTCAATCCCTGGGTCAAGAAGATCCCCTAGAAAGAAATGGCAACCCACTCCAGTATTTTTGCCTGGTGAATTCCATGGACAGAGGAGCCTGGCAGGTTCCATGGGGTCACAAAGAATCAGACATGACTGGGTGACTAACACTTTCTTTCTTTCAAAAATTTATTCCTTGTGAATTTTTAAAAGACACATATTAAAACAGTCATTTCTGAAGCTATAGCATCAATAGACTTCCCATCTTAGTTTCCATTTATGGGGCTTAGTTTCCTGAGCCTCTGTAGTTATGTCCAAGTTTATTATAGTAACCTGAGAATGTACAGTTTTTTACGTGTATAACTGAGGATTTATTATAAAACAGAACTAATACATGACTTCATGAGAAAATGTATGATACCTGTATTTGGGGTCTTTCTACATTTAAAATTAACTTACCTGTGGCTGTGATGGAGAAAGTAATATCAGAACAAACAAATAAGCAGAAAATTTAGATTAAAAAGCAGAAAAGCAACCAGATAAGTAACAAATCTAGATTAAAAAAAGAAAAACAAAAATAAGGAAAAAAAAATATATATATATCTGCAGGAAGCCATTGAGAGACAGCTAGAATGTGAGGGATCAAGATACTAGAGAGAAGGAAATGTTACTGTTTCTAAATGAGTTCATTTGTGTCATACTTTAGATTCCAAATACGTGATACCATATATCATTTGTCTTTCTCTTTCTGACTTCATTTAGTATGATAATCTCTATGTCCACCCAAGTTGCTGCAAATGACATTAATTCATTATTTCTTATGTCAGAGTAATATTCCATTTTATATATATATATATATATGTATGTATATATATGAAATTGAATGGTTCTATGAAGACCTACAAGACCTTCTAGAATTAACACCCCAAAAAGATCTCCTTTTCATTATAGGGGACTGAAATGTAAAAGTAGGAAGAAAGACTGGGAGTAACAGGCAAATTTGGCCTTGGAGTACAAAATGAAGCAGGGCAAAGGCTAATAGAGTTTTGCCAAGAGAATGCACTGGTCATAGCAAACAACCTCTTCCAACAACACAAGAGAAGACTCTACACATGGACATCACCAGATGGTCAACACCAAAATCAGATTATATTCCTTGCAGCCAAAGATGGAGAAATCAGATTATACTCTTTGCAGCCAAAGATGGAGAAGCTCTATACAGTCAGCAAAGACAAGACTGGGAGCTGACTGTGGCTCAGATTATGAACTCCTTATTGCCAAATTCAGATTTAAATTGAAGAAAGTAGGGAAAACCACTAGACCATTCAGGTATGACCTAAATCAAATCCCCTATACAGTGAAAGTGAGAAATAGATTTAAGGAACTAAATCTGATAGACAGAGTGCCTGATGAACTATGGATGGTGGTTCATGACATTGTACAGGAGACAGTGATCAAAACCATCCCCAAGAAAAAGTAATGCAAAAAGGCAAAATGGCTGTCTGAGGAGGCCTTACAAATAGCTGTGAAAAGAGAAGTGAAAAGCAAAGGAGAAAAG
>NW_011477142.1:722615-723250 GCF_000754665.1 Bison bison bison | reverse complement strand
AGTGCTGCACTCAATATGCCAGCTAATTTGGAAAACTCAGCAGTGGCCACAGGACTGGAAACGGTCAGTTTTCATTCCAATCCCAAAGAAAGGCAATGCCAAAGAATGCTCAAACTACTGCACAATTGCACTCATCTCACACGCTAGTAAAGTAATGCTCAAAATCCTCCAAGCCAGGCTTCAGCAATATATGAACCGTGAACTTCCAGATGTTCAAGCTGGTTTTAGAAAAGGCAGAGGAACCAGAGATCAAATTGCCAACATCTGGATCATTGAAAAAGCAAGAGAGTTCCAGAAAAACATCTATTTCTGCTTTATTGACTATGCCAAAGCCTTTGACTGTGTGGATCACAATAAACTGTGGACAATTCTGAAAGAGATGGGAATACCAGACCACCTGACCTGCCTATTGAGAAACTTACATGCAGGTTAGGAAGGAACAGTTAGAACTGGACATGGAACAACAGACTGGTTCCAAATAGGAAAAGGAGTATGTCAAGGCTGTATATTGTCACTCTGCTTATTTAACTTCTATGCAGAATACATCATGAGAAACGCTGGGCTGGAAGAAGCACAAGCTGGAATCAAGATTGCCAGGGAAAATATCAATAACCTCAGATATGCAGATGACACCA
>NW_011477142.1:717926-722354 GCF_000754665.1 Bison bison bison | reverse complement strand
TTATGGCAGAAAGTGAAGAAGAACTAAAGAGCCTCTTGATGAAAGTGAAAGAGCAGAGTGAAAAAGTTGGCTTAAAGCTCAACATTCAGAAAACTAAGAACATGGCATCCACCGCCATCACTTCATGGCAAATAGATGGGGAAACAGTAGCTGACTTTATTTTTGGGGGCTCCAAAATCATTACAAATGGTGATTGCAGCAATGAAATTAAAAGATGCTTGCTCCTTGGAAGGAAAGTTTTGACCAACCTAGACAGCATATTAAAAAGCAGAGACATTACTTTGCCAACAAAGGTCTGTCTAGTCAAGGCTATGGTTTTTCCAGTGGTCATGTATGCATGTGAGAGTTGGACTATAAAGAAAGCTGCACACTGAAGAATTGATGCTTTTGAACTGTGGTGTTGGAGAAGACTCTTGAGAGCCCCCTGGACTGCAAGGAGATCCAACCAGTCCATCCTAAGGGATATCAGTCCTGGGTGTTCATTGGAAGGAGTGATTTTGAAGCTGAAACGCCAATACTATGGCCACCTGATGAGAAGAGCTTACTCATTTGAAAAGACTCTGATGCTGGGAAAGATTGAGGGCAGGAGGAGAAGGGGACAACAGAGGATGAGATGGTTGGATGGCATCACCGACTCAATGGACATGGGTTAGTGAACTCCGGGAGTTGGTGATGGACAGGGAGACCTGGTGTGCTGCAGTTCATGGTGTCACAAAGAGTCAGACACAACTGATTGACTGAACTGAACTGATATATGTATTTGACTTTGAGAAATATATATGTGTGTGTATATATATATATCACATATATCTTTATCCATTCATCTGTCAATGGACATTTAGGTTGCTTCCATGTCTTTGTTGTTATAAATAGTGCTTCCATGAACATTGATCAAGAAGGAAATGGCAGCCCACTCCACTATTCTTGCCTGGATAATCCCATGGACAGAGGAGCCTGACCGGCTACAGTTAATGGAGTCACAAAGAGTCTGGACACAACTGAGTGACTAAGCACACACGTATGAACATTGAACTCTTTTCAAATGAGAGATTTCTCTGAATATTTGCCCAGGAATGGGATAACTGGATCATATGGCAACTCTATTTTAAGTTTTTTAAGGAACCTCCTTATTATTTTCCGTAATGGCTATAGCAATGTATATAACCACCAGCAGTGTAGGAGGATTCCCTTCTTTCCACACCTTCTCTAGTATTTGTTACAGACTTTTTAATGATGACCATTCTGACCAGTATGAAGTGGTACCTTGTAATTTTGATTTGATTTATGTAGTAATTAGCGATGTTGAGCATCTTCTCATGTCCTATTGACCATCTGTATGTCTTCTTTGGAGAAATGCCTATTTAGGTCTTCTGCCCATTTTTTGGCTGGGTTGTTTGGCTTTTTATTATTGAGTTGTATGAGCTGTTTGTATGTTTTGGAAATTAATCACTTGTCAATCATATTGCTTTGCAAATATTTTCTCCCAGTCTGGAATTTGTCTTTTCATTTTTGTTTATGATTCCCTTTGCTGTGTAAAAGTTTATGCTTAATTAGGTCCCATTTTTAATTTTTTGCTTTTGTATCTATTGCCTTAGGAGACTGACCCTAGAAAACATTGGTATGATTTATGTCAGAGAATATTTTGACTATGCTCTTGTAGGAGTTTTATGGTGTCACATCTTATTTATAAGTTCTAAGCCATTTTGAGTTTAATTTTGTGTATGGCATGAGAGTGTATTATAACCTCATTGATTTACATGCAGTTATAAGCTTTCCCACCACCCTTGCTGAAGAGATTACCTTTTCTCCACTTTATATTCTTGCCTCCATTGTTAAAGAATAATTGACTAGGTGTATAGATTTATTTTGGGGCTCTCTGTTCAATTCTGTTGATCCAGATGTCTGTTTATTTGCCAGTACCTCACTGTTTTGATTAATGTAGCTTTGTAGTATTGCCTGATGTCTGAGAAGCTTATATGTCCAACTTTGTTCTTGTTGTTCAAGATTGCTTTGGAAATTCTGGGTCTTTAATGGTTCCATATAAATTTTGGAGTTACTTGTTCCAGTTCTGTGAAAAAATGTCATGGGTAATTTGATAGTGGTCATATTAAATCTATAGATTGCTTTGGCTAGTATGGCCATTTAATAATATTAACTCTTCTAATTTAAGAGCATGGTGGGTCTTTCCATTTCTGTGAATCATCTTCAGTTTCCTTTATCAATGTTTTATAGTTCTCAACATATAGGTCTTTCACCTCCTTGCTCAAGTTTATTCCTAAGTATTTTTTGTATGTGATTTCAAAAGGGATTTTTTTTTGTTTTTTTTTACTTAATAATACTGGAGTGCGTAGCCATTCCCTTCTCCGGGAGATCTTCCCAACCCAGGGGTCAAACCCAGGTCTCCTGCATTGCAGGCATATTCTTTACCATCTGAGTCACCAGGGAAGCCCCATTTTATTGTTAGTGAAAAGAAAAGCAACCAATTTCTGTAGACACTTGGCCATTCCTTTTGGATGGCCATTGTCCAATTTTGGGGCACATAATTGTTCATAATGTTCTCTAATGGCTTTTTGTATTTCTACTTTATTGGCTATGATTTCTCCTCTTTCATTTTTATTGTATTTGGGTCCTCTCTCTTTTCTTCTTGATGAACCTGGCTAAAGATTTGTTGATTTTGTTTATCCTTTCAAAGATCCAGCTCTTGTTTTATTGATTTCTCTCCCCCATTGCTTATTAATGTCAATTTTATTTATTCCCTCTCTGAACTTTATTATTTTCTTCCTCCTTCTCACTTTAGGCTTTGTTCATTCTTCTTTCTCTAATTCTTTTAGGTGGTAGGTTAGGTTGTTTATTTGAGACATTTCTTAGTTTTTAAGGAAGGCTTATATCACTAAGAACTTCCCTATAAGAACTGCTTTTGCTATATTTCATAGATTTTGTGTGATTGTATTTTCATTGTCATTTTTCTCAAGAAATTTTTAAATTTCCTCTTTGATTTCACTGTTGGCCCATTGTTTTTTTTTAATAGCCTGTTGCTTAACCTCTACATAATTATTTTTTCTCATTTCTCTTCCTTTGGTTGATTTATAATTTCAAGCCATTGTGATCAGAAAAGATGCTTAAAATGATTTCTATCTATCCTCTTGAATTTGTTGAGGCTTATTTTGTGTTCTGGTATGTGGTCAATCCTAGAAAATGTTCTGTGTGCTTGAAAAGAAAGTGTATTCTGGGCTTTTTGGATGTAGTGCCCTGAAAAAAAACCTATTGATTCTAATTGTTCTCTTGTATCATTTAAGCTCTCTGTTGCTTTATTGATTTTCCATCTGGAAGATCTGTTCATTGATGTGAGTGAGGTGTTAAATTCTTCTACTGTTGTTTTATTCTCATGAGTTTCTTCCTTTATGTCTCTTAGTATTTGTTTTATATATTTAGGTGCTCCTATATTGGGTACATACATGTTAAAGAGTATAATATCTTCTTGCATTGCTCATTTTTATCATTATTCATTTTCTGTTTTTATCTTTCTTTGTGGCCTTTGTTTTAAAGTCTATTTTGTCTGATATGAGTATTGTAATCCCCACTTTCTTGTCATTTCCTTTTACATGAAATACCCCTTTTCATCCCCTACTTCCAATCTGTGAGTGTCCTTCACCCTAAAATGAGTCTCTTTTAGACAGCATACAGTAGGCTTTTTTTTGTTGTTGTTCAATCTGCCACTCTATGTCTTTTTATTGGGGCTTTTATCCCATTGACATTTAACAAAATTATTGACATGTGTTTTTATTGCCATTTTAAACCTGTTTCCCAACTGACTTTGTATTCTTTTTTTATTTCTTTCTGTTTTTCCTTTTGTGGTTTGATGATTTTCTTTCATATTATGCTTTATGCATACTTTTTGGTTTTTGTGAATCTATTGTATGATGTGGTCCACTGGAGAAGGGAATGGCAAACCACTTCAGTATTCCTGCCTTGAGAAACCCATGAACAGTATGAAAAGGCAAAATGATAGGATACTGAAAGAGGAACTTCCCAGATCAGTAGGTGTCCAATATGCTACTGGAGATCAGTGGAGAAATAACTCCAGAAAGAATGAAGGGATGGAGCCAAAGCAAAAACAATACCCAGCTCTGGATATGACTGGTGATAGAAGCAAGATCCGATGCTGTAAAAAGCAATATTGCATAGGAACCTGGAATGTCAGGTCCATGAATCAAGGCAAATTGGAAGTGGTCAAACAAGAGATGGCAAGAGTGAATGTCGACTTTCTAGGAATCAGCAAACTAAAATGGACTGGAATGGATGAATTTAACTCAGATGACCATTATATCTACTACTGCGGGCAGGAATCCCTCAGAAGAAATGGAGTAGCCATCATGGTCAACAAGAGTCTGAAATGCAGTACTTGGATGCAATCTCAAAAAACGACAA
>NW_011477142.1:716680-717291 GCF_000754665.1 Bison bison bison | reverse complement strand
CTAGATCTGATAGACAGAGTGCCTGATGAACTATGGAGTGAGGTTCGTGACATTGTACAGGAAACAGGGATCAAGACCATCCCCATGGAAAAGAAATGCAAAAAAGCAAAATGGCTGTCTGGCGAGGCCTTACAAATAGCTGTGAAAGCAGAGACGCGAAAAGCAAAGGAGAAACGGAAAGATATAAGCATCTGAATGCAGTGTTCCAAAGAATAGCAAGAAGAGATAAGAAAGCCTTCCTCAGTGATCAATGCAAAGAAATAGAGGAAAACAACAGAATGGGAAAGACTAGAGATCTTTTCAAGAAAATTAGAGATACCAAGGGAACATTTCATGCAAAGATGTGCTCGATAAAGGACAGAAAAAGTATGGACCTAACAGAAGCAGAAGACATTAAGAAGAGGTGACAAGAATACACAGAAGAACTGTACCAAAAAGATCTTCACAACCCAGATAATCACGATGGTGTGATCACTCACCTAGAGCCAGACATCCTGGAATGTGAAGTCAAGTGGGCCTTAGAAAGCATCACTACGAACAAAGCTAGTGGAGGTGATGGAATTCCAGTTGAGCTATTTCAAATCCTGAAAGATGATGCTGTGAAAGTGCTG
>NW_011477142.1:708808-716555 GCF_000754665.1 Bison bison bison | reverse complement strand
TGGATCATGGAAAAAGCAAGAGAGTTCCAGAAAAACATCTATTTCTGCTTTATTGACTATGCTATAGCCTTTGACTGTGTGGATCTCAATAAACTGTGGAAAATTCTGAAAGGGATAGGAATATCAGATCACCTGATCTGCCTCTTGAAATTTGTATGCAGGTCAGGAAGCAACAGTTAGAACTGGACATGGAACAACAGACTGGTTCCAAATAGGAAAATGACTACGTCAAGGCTGTATATTGTCACCTTACTTATTTAACTTCTATGCAGAGTACATCATGAGAAATGCTGGGCTGGAAGAAGCACAAGCTGGAATCAAGATTGCCGGGAGAAATATCAATAACCTCAGATATGCAGATGACACCACCCTTATGGCAGAAAGTGAAGAGGAACTCAAAAGCCTCTTGATGAAAGTGAAAGTGGAGAGTGAAAAAGTTGGCTTAAAGCTCAACATTCAGAAAACAAAGATCATGGCATCTGGTCCCACCACTTCATGGAAAATAGATGGGGAAAGAGTGGAAACAGTGTCAGACTTTATTTTTCTGGGCTCCAAAATCACTGCAGATGGTGATTGCAGCCATGAAATTAAAAGACGCTTACTCCTTGGAAGGAAGGTTATGACCAAACTAGATAGCATATTCAAAAGCAGAGATATTACTTTGCCAACAAAGGTTCGTCTAGTCAAGGCTATGGTTTTTCCTGTGGTCATGTATGGATGTGAGAGTTGGACTGTGAAGAAGGCTGAGCACCGAAGAATTGATGCTTTTGAACTGTGGTGTTGGAGAAGACTCTTGAGAGTCCCTTGGACTGCAAGGAGATCCAACCAATCCATTCTGAAGGAGATCAGCCCTGGGATTTCTTTGGAAGGAATGATGCTGAAACTGAAACTCCAGTACTTTGGCCACCTCATGCGAAGAGTTAACTCATTGGAAAAGACCATGATGTTGGGAGGGATTGGGGGCAGGAGGAGAAGGGGACGACAGAGGATGAGATGGCTGGATGGCATCACTGACTCGATGGACGTGAGTCTGGGTGAACTCTGGGAGTTAGTGATGGACAGGGAGGCCTGGCGTGCTGCAATTCATGGGGTCGCAAAGAGTCAGACACGACTGAGCGACTGAACTGAACTGAACTGTTTTTCAAGTATGTTAACCCATTAATGTATCTATTTACTTTAGCCTGGTAGTCATATAGGCTTAAACACATTATGAAAAAAGTCTTGTATTTTCTTACTCTCCTCCCCAACATTTAATGATTTTCATGTCTTTTTTTATAGCTTCATGCTTATCCTTTTGCTATTCATTGTAGTTATCACTATCACAAAAATTTCTTTTTAATTTTTTTCCACCTGCAGAGACTTATTTAAGTGATTTACTTTTCAACTGTGATTTTCTCTTTCCTATAGATTCTTGCTCCTTTTAGAGAAGACCTTTCATATATTTCCTTTAGAATATGCTTAGTATTGCTGTATTCTTTTAGTTTTTCCTTGTCTGGGAAATTCTTTTTCTTGTCTTCTATTCTAAATAATGATCTTGCTGGGTAGAGTATTCTAGATTGCAGGCTTTTCCCTTTCAGGACTTCGAATATATCTTGTCTTCACTTCTGGCCTGCAATATTTCTGTAGAGAAATCAGCTGTTAGCCTTATGAGGATTCCCTTGCAATTAACTCTTTGCTTTTCTCTTGCTGCATTAGAATCCTCTCTTTATCTTTAAATTTGCCATTTTAATTAAAATATATCATGGTGTAGGTCTGTTTGAGTTCATCTTGTTTGGAACCCTCTATGCTTCCTGTTCCTTGAATATCTGTTTCCTTATTTATATTTGGGAAGTTTTCAACCATAATTTATTCACAGGCACAAACTTTTAAATTGCTAATTATTTTGATCTGAGAAATTGATGACAAGATATAAATGTTCATTTTCAAAATATGTTCCATCTTAAAAATAAAAGGGCTTTTCTACTTCAGATAAATATATTAAGTGAAATTTAAAAACTCAGTGGGACTTCCCCGGTGGCTCAGATGTACAGAATCCTGCCTACAATTCAGGAGACCTGGGTTCAAGCCCTGGGTTGGGAATGGATGGGTTTAAGAGCAGATGAGACAGAGTTAAAGAAAGTCAAGTGACTTGGAATATATAGGTTGACAGAAAATATTCAGACTGAAGCGTAGATAGCAAAAGATGTGGGAAATGTAGAAAAGATCTTAGAAGACATACGGCACATGGTAAAAGCTTTACCAAAAAGAAAGACAGGCCCTACTCAGACACAAGGACTTGAGGAACAGACTTTAAAAAGCTAATAGAATTTTATAAGTAATGTGAGGCCAATAAATTTGAAATTTTAAATAAAGTGACCTGAGACTTCCCTGGTGAACCAAGGGTTGGGACTCTGCACTCACAATGCAGGTGGCATGGGTGTGATCCCTGGCTAGGGAACTAAGATCCCACATGCTGCATAGTGTGGCCAAAAAGCAAAATAAAATAAGCCATCTATAGATTTCAAATAATTTTTTAAATAAATAAAGTGAACAAAAGTTTGAACATACAACTTAGCACACTGATGGAAGAGCAAATAAAAAACCCAAATAGTCTTTTTCCTTAAAATGAAATTAATTTTGTAATTAGGAACTTTCCCACAAGGAAATCTCCAGGCTTACATGATTTCATTGGTAAATTCTCTCATCATTTAAAAAGAAATAGATCAATCTTGCACAAGTCTTCATAGATAGATAGATATCTTTAATGCTAGCATAGCCTTGAGACAGACTGACAAGAATATTACACTATAAGATGAAAATTCAGGCTAATCTCTCCCATGAACATAAATACAAAAAAAAAAAAAAAAACTTAAGTATTAACAAATCAAATCTAGCAATATATTTAAAAATTTATATATCATTACCAAATTTTATTTATTCCAGGATTGCAAAGGTAGTTTAATATGGAGAATCATTCAATGTAATTCACTATATTAACAGAATAAAGAAATCTATTGTATCCATAAATTTTAAAAAGCATGCGATAAAATTTCATATCCATTAAAGATTAAGTATGTATATATATAGGAGAATAGAAGGGAATTGCCTTAATCTGATATGTTGTTGTTGTTCACCTGCCCAGTGGTGTCCAACTTTTTGTGACCCCATGGATTGCAGCACACCAGGCTTCCCTGCCCCTCACTATCTGCCAGAGTTTGCCCAAGTTCATGTCCATTACATCAGTGATGCCATCTAGGCATCTCATCCTCTAACTCCCTCTTATCCTTCTGCCCTCAATCTTTCCCAGCATCAGGGACTTTTTCAATAAATTGACTGTTTGCATCAGGTGACCAAAATACTGGAGCTTCAGCTTCAGTATCGGTCCTTCCAATGAGTATTCAGGGTTGATTTTCTTTAAGATTAATGGTTTGATCTCCTTGCTGACAAAGGGAGTCTCACAAGTCTTCTCTAGCTCCACAGATTGAAGGCGTCAATTCTTTGGCACTCCGCCTACTTTACAGTCCAACTCTCGCAACCATGCATGACCACTGGGAAGACCATAGCCTTGACTATATGGCCTTCTGTCAGCAGAGTGATGTCTCGGCCTAATCTGATATAGTATTTGCAAAATACAGCAAAAACTACCCTCTATAATATTTAAGGTTTTTACTCTGAGATTAAGAATGAATCATGGATGTCTGCTATTCCTATTTCTAGTCAACAATATAAGGTCAAAAGCAAAGGCTCAGAAGAGAGAGCAGATAGCAACACCTCTAGAATCATGAGTGACATAACCATTTTCCATTCCTATGTTATGGCCCCAATATTATTCCACACCTAGTGCTATCATAGCACCTAAAGCACTTGATTGTGTTTATATTTATTTGCAAGTTGACTTCCACTAAGTGATTTATAAGCTTCCTGAAATAGGAATCTTGTTTGCTATAATCCCCAGAACTTTATACAGTGCCTCCCCATGGAAGACACAAGTTAACTATTTTGTTAAATTGTAATGTTCCCCAAAACTCTTTGTCCAAGTTACTACTGCTGTGGAATAAGTTATTTCAAAATTCAGAGGATTAAAACACTAACCATTTTATATATGTATATATGGATTCCCTGGGCAAAGAATTTCAGTTGAACTTGGTCAGATGACTCTTCTGCTCTTTGACTGTGGTACTCAGCTGGCACATGGGCTAGACTGGAGAGTCTGAGACTGTTCCATTAACATGTCTGGGTCTTAGTGGGGAGAGCTGGAGGAGTAGGCTTGTCTGTGTCTATTAATTGAGTGTTTACATGTTATCTCTCCAGCACAGAAATCATACAGTAGTCTGGCTCTTTTCAAGGTGGCTGGCTTCCCTTTGAAGGAGAGATCTAAGAAAATCAGGTAGAAGGTGTGGAACATTTTCTGACTTAGCCTCAGAAATTATATAGAATTATGTCTGCTGCATTCTATGGGCTGTCAGTGCCTCATAAGGCCAGCTCTGATTCAAAGTGAGAAATCTCTCGATGGCAAGGTCACTTTGTACAATAGCATGAAGGATGGGAGATATTGTGGCCATCTTCAGAAATCTGCTACCTCCATCTTGTCTCAAGTGGTTTCCCCAACAATCCACCAGAGTTTATGACATTCCATCATTAAAACTGTATTTAAGTAAAATATTTATAGTGTGTGTTAATAATAAAAAAAATAATATGGGAAGTATTTGGAATTAACTAAGCCATACTGTTTTTTAAAAAAGAATTATACCCTCTAATAATTAGACTCTAAGGACAGCACATCCTCAATCACTGTTCCTTCTCTATTAGGAATTTGACCTAGCATCAGTAAAATGGAAGCTCTGTGAAAGATTTTTTTCTTTGTTCTCTTCAAGATCAGAGTGTCATGTTGCTCTATCTGACATCTAGGTACAAGGAAACCTGGGAATTTGAGCTTCGACTTCAACACTGTGGGGGGCTGGACTCATAACTTAGGAATTTCCCAACTGTAAAAAAGTTATTCACAATAATATGTTGGGCAATCATGAGTGTGAATGCAAATGTTCATTGTGTAGTGTTAGAATCTTAATCATTTTTCTACCATTTATTTTTCAAAAATTTTTCCTGTGTTTTCCTTTAAAATTATATATACATATGTATTTGTTTGTTTGTTTGGCTGTGCTGGGTCTTAACTGTGGCTTGTGGGACCTTCAATCTTCATTGTGGCACACAGAATCTTTCAGCTGTGGCACGTGGGATTTCTTTAGTGGTGGCATATGGGACCTAATTCCCTGGCCAGTGGTTGAACTGGAGCCCCTGCATTGGGAGTGCAGAGTCTTAGCCACTGGACCACCAAGGAGTTCCTTCCTATGTTTGTCTTTTCCCTATTGATCTTACTCATTTTTTGTTTTGTGTTTTTGGTTTTTACAGGGAAATTTTTCTCTTTCTCTAGTCAGAGTTATGTATTATTTCCTTGTGCTTTCTTACTGCAAAACTTTAGAATATGTCTGTGTTCCTAAGTGGTCTATCTACAGAGAAAAATTGCCTCCTCATGCCCATTGGAAGCATTCTGATCCATACTTTCCAGTGTTTTATTTCCGATGATTAGCACAATACTGTTATGCTTTCGTTGTTACTGTTCAGTGTATGGAAACAGAAATTATAAACTTAAAAATCTTTGTTTCAGCCTTCATTAGAATTAAATTAAAATGTAAACCATAAAGCACAATGGTATTTAATCAGAAGTCTTTGAGAGGAAATAATCTTGTTGATAAGGACTTTGACATTTCAAAGCACTGGACTAGTCATTACCTTCCTCATGAGATAAGGAAAGGAAGCTGAAAACATTTACATTTCTGTGCCCTCAGAAGCACAAGGACCAAAGAGTGTAGACAGGTGGGGAAAAGGGCAATTTAACTGTAACATATCCTATTTGCTCACATACGCATAAAATACCTCTAAAGAACAGGATAAGAAACTAACAATAGTGCTTTTCCCTATGGAGGGGAAGTAGGAGACTGTGGGATGTGGGTGGGGAAGCTCTTCACTATTACACCGTTATGCTTTTTGAGTTTTTAATCATATGCCTCTGCTACCTACATAATAAATAATAGATAAAAATAATACATTTAGATACAGATTTTTTTAAGTCTTATTATGTCATTGAGAAGTAGCAAGAAGCTTCTTGTGATATTTAAGATTTTTAGAAATTCTTCTGGGACTATTCAATTCAGAGTGTCTATTTAATCTCACAGAAATGTAACCTCTGACAGTAAAACATGGATTGACCGCAAAAGCTTATAAATATCTTATTGTTCATTTAACCCCCAATATGTTTGTTGTAGAAAAGAGAATTTGTTTTCTTAAACTGCAAATCTACCATCCAACTTTGTGTTAAACCAGCCTATGTATGCATGTGTGCTAAGCCGCTTTAGTCGTGTCCAGCTCTGCTATCAACTGTAGCCTACCAGGCTCCTCTGTTCTGGTGGGCAAAATGAGATTCTCCAGGCAAGAATACTGGAGTGGGTTGCCATGACCTCCTCCAGGGGATGTTCCTGACCCAGGGATCAAACGCACATCTCTTATGCCTGCTGCATTGGCAGGCAGGTTCTTTACCACTAGCGGTACCTGGGAAGCCCCTAAACCAACCCATCACTATGTAAATCAAGTAAGCTCTTTTATTTATTTATTAGCAAAGACCTTAAACCCTTCATTTCTCCTTTAAAAAAATTAAGGCAGTTACATTTCTCTCAATAAATCAAGACATTGACACTTGGATTATTTCAGCTGTCTACAAATTTGATTAATATAAATCAGCTCCTGAGAGATTGATAATGCCAACCTTGTACTTGGCAGCCAGGTATCCAGTGCCTCTTGGTGTCAAAAATTTGGTCAGAAATTCTATATGTAAGTAAACTATTCTTTCAACAATATAAATATTTGGATGTCTGTAAATATGGGCTTCCCTTGTAGCTCAGTCAGTAAAGAATGTGCCTGCAGTGCAGAAGACCCAGTTTCAATCCCTGGGTTGGGAAGATCCCTGGGAGAAGGAAATGGCAACCCACTCCATTCCCTGGAAAATCTCATGGACCAGGTTCCTGGTGGGCTGCAGTCCATGAGGTTGCAAAGAGTCAAGCATGACTGAGCAACTAACACTTACTTACTTATTTAAATTAAAAAAAAAAAAAGACCTAGCACTTCCCAGGGAGCACTAGTGGTAAAGAATCTGCCTGCTAATAAAGAAGACATAGGAGACACCGTTTTGATTTCTGGGTCAGGAAGATTCCCCGGAGGAGGGCATGGCAACCCACTCCAGTAGTCTCGCCTGGAGAACCCCATGGACACAGGAGCCTGGCAGGCTACAATCCATAGATTCTCAAAGAGTCAAACACAACTGAAGTGACTTGGCACACAAACAAGAGCTAAAAGATAACAGGGAAATATAATAATGACAAGAGTATTAATCAGTTCAGTTCAGTCTCACAGTCATGTCTGACTCTTTGCAACCCCATGAATCACAGCACGCCAGGCCTCCCTGTCTATCACCAACTCCCGGAGTTCACTCAAACTCATGTCCATCGAGTCAGTGATGCCATCCAGCCATCTCATCCTCTTTCGTCCCCTTCTCCTCCTGCCCCCAATCCCTCCCAGCATCAGGGTCTTTTCCAATGAGTCAACTCTTCGCACGAGGTGACCAAAGTATTGGAGTTTCAGTTTTAGCATCAGTCCTTCCAATGAACACCCAGGACTGATCTCCTTTAGGATGGACTGGTTGAATCTCCTTGCAGTC
>NW_011477142.1:685116-708666 GCF_000754665.1 Bison bison bison | reverse complement strand
AATTCTTCGGTGCTCAGCCTTCTTCACAGTCCAACTCTCACATCCATACAGGACCACTGGAAAAACCATAGCCTTGATTATAGACGGATCTTTGTTGGCAAAGTAATGTCTCTGCTTTTAATATGCCATCTAGATTGGTCATAACTTTCCTTCCAAGGAGTAATCATCTTCTAATTTCATGGTTGCAATCACTATCTGCAGTGATTTTAGAGCCCCCAAAAAATAAAGTCTGACACTGTTTCCACTGTTTCCCCATCTATTTCCCATGAAGTGATGGAACCCGATACCATGATCTTAGTTTTCTAAATGTTGAACTTTAAGCCAACTTTTTCACTCTCCACTTTCACTTTCATCAAGAGGCTTTTTAGTTCCTTTTCATTTTCTGCCATAAGGGTGGTGTCATCTGCATATCTGAGGTTATTGATATTTCTCCCGGCAATCTTGATTCCAGCTTGTACTTCTTCCAGCCCAGAATTTCTCATGATGTACTCTGCATATAAGTTAAATAAGCAGGGTGACAATATACAGCCTTAACATACTCCTTTCCCTATTTGGAACCAGTCTGTTGTTCCATGTCCAGTTCTAACTGTTGCTTCCTGACCTGCATACAGGTTTCTCAAGAGGCAGATCAGGTGGTCTGGTATTCCCATCTCTCAGAATTGTCCACAGTTTGTGATCCACACAGTCAAAGGCTTTGGCATAGTCAATAAAGCAGAAATAGATTTTTATGGAACTCTCTTGCTTTTTCGATGATCCAGCGATGTTGGCAATTTGATCTCTGGTTCCTCTGCCTTTTCTAAAACCAGCTTGAACATCAGGAAGTTCACGGTTCACGTATTGCTGAAGTCTGGCTTGGAGAATTTTGAGCATTACTTTACTAGTGTGTGAGATGAGTGCAATTGTGCAGTAGTTTGAGCATTCTTTGGCATTGCCTTTCTTTGGGATTGGAGTGAAAACTGACCTTTTCCAGTTCTGTGGCCACTGCTGAGTTTTCCAAATTTGCTGGCATATTGAGTGCAGCACTTTCACAGCACCATCTTTCAGGATTTGATAGCTACCATTAATTGAGAACATACCCTGTGTCAGGCATCACACAAAGAAACCTTTACACATATCATATTCTCATTTTCACAACAACATTAAGCAGAATTGTTACCTGTTAGGCGAGGTAAATGAGGCTAATGGAGGCTGTGAGATTGGCCATGGTCATGTAGCTGGCAGAGCTAGAATCGAATCCTGTACCTCTTCTAAGGCTGTGATCTCAACCAATAACTATGTCTGATGGGAAAATAAGGGGACAGAAGAAGGAGTTATGGGAAATGTTTTGTGGTAAACATTCTTTACCACTGTGCCACTCAAATGTTAAAAACATTTGCTTTAAAAACATTTTTTTTTAAACTTTTTAAGATATTTTAATGTTTAAAGTTCAAAGGAAAGAAATCTGCTCTGCTAGGTTCATGGTAAAACTGTAAATGTATTTGGGAAGTGAGTAATAGGTAGCCCCAGCAGGAACTGGGGACTACTAATAGATCTCACTGTTCTCACTGGCAGTGTCAGAAGCTACCGTGGGGCCTCTGAGGGTCTTGAGTACACAGATAAAGTGAGAGGTGAAGAAGAGCCCAGATAAAGGTGAAGAAGGATCCCCAGAGCTGGGAACCATGGCAAGGGCAGCTGCTTCTTCCAGGGTCTTCTGCATGTATGAGACAGACAGGGGAAGAAGAAACGAGAGGATACAGAAATCAAACTGCAGCCTTGGGAGTGGACGCAGAGAGTCTTGCCACTGTCTACACCTTCCCATATCCCTACCTAGACATCCCCAAGCCACAGGACCGCAGACACTGTGCTGAAATGGGGGTGGCCACAACCAGTATCATTTTCTCTACTGAGACTTCCAATAGGTCAGAATGAGAAGAGGAAGCCTTGAACCCAGCTGTATCTGCAGCCAGCAACTCTGACCTTCGGATGTGTCTCTTGTTTACTCCATTTATTCTTTCAGAGAATAAATACTACTTCCCAGGTGGCACAGTGGTAAAGAACCCACCTGCAGCTCAGGAGACGGAGATTTGATCCCCGAGTCAGGAATATCCCTTGGGTGAGGGTATGGCAACACACTCCAGTATTCTTGCCTGGAAAATCCTTGGACAGAGGGGCCTGGTGGGCTACAGTCCATAGAGTTGCAAAGAGTCAGACACAACCGAACTGACTGAATACACACATGCACAGCAAGTGCATGAAAAATTTGAAACATGCTGCAAAGTGAAATAATTTTACAGTGAACACCCAAACACCCACCACCTAGATTCTACCATTAACATTTTGCTCTACTTGTTTGTGCTGTGCTGTAATAAGTTGTTTCAGCTGTGTCTGACTCTTTATGACCCTATGGATGCTAGCCTGCCAGGCTCCTCTGTCCATGGAATTCTCCAGGAAAGAATACTGGAATGGGTTGCCATGCCCTTCTCCAGGGTATCTTCCCAACCCAGGGATCAAACCCACATCTCTTGTGTCTCCTGCATTGGCAGGCAGATTCTTTATCACTCGTGCCACCTGGGAAGCCCTCTACTGGCTTATCAGTTATCTATTCACCCTTCTATTCACTCATCATTAAGTCTTGATTCTGAAAGTTCAGGATGGAGCAGAGGAGAAGGCTACCCTCAGAGAGGAAGCAATTTCTAGTTCAACCATGCAATGCAATCTGCCTGGATTACTTGTATGTCTAGGGTCTTCCCTGGTGGCTCAGACGGTAAAGAATCCGCCTGCAATGCAGAAGACCCAGGTTCAATCCCAGGGGTCAGGAAGATTCCCTGGAGAAAGGAATGGCTACTCACTCCAGTTCTTGCCTGGAGAATTCCATGGACAGTGGAGCCTGGCTGGCTACAGTCCATGGGGTCCCAAAGAGTTGGACATGACTGAATAACTAACACTTTCATTTTTTTCCCTCCTAGGGTCTTATCCCCTCCCTAGCTCCTCAGCACTAGCTACTCTCAGACTTTCTTTCCTATTCTTTTCACCATTAACACTGGTTCTCAGCATCTTCATTCATAAGGTATGTGCTCCATAAAATCTTAGAGGTGAAAGACATTTTAAAGGTCAATAATGTCCAGCTCCTACAGAGTAAATAACCTTCTCCCTTAGGCCTTTATATCCTCACAGGGATACATTCTGTATAATAACAGCTTTCATTTGTATAACGGCTTGAAATTACAAAAGTGCTTTCATGTAAAACTTGGCACACAGAGAAAATGATGGCATCTGTGAAGCACATCGGGGTAAACAAAGTCAACTAGTTCATGAGTTTGGGCTGCCCGGACTGCTTGCTGCCCCTGGTTTAAGGGAACTGGAATCTCAGCGTATTAGTAGCCTATTCCAGGCATGCCTGAGATGTCCTTTTGCTCTAGGAATTAACAGCCTAGGTCACTTATTAATCAAGGAAGTTTCCCAATGTCTCTTAGTCTCAATTTTTTTCTGAAGAATGGGTTTGTTGCTATTAACTACCTTAAAGAATAACTGTGAAAAAACAATTCACTGAGCCCTTCATTAACCAGTGTATTTCCTTCATATTATGTGACCATCTCACTAACTCCTAGTGGAGGTACTGTTGTTTTTCACACCCTAAGGATAAGACCAAGCACCAAATATGCTAAAAGTGATTTTCATGAGGTTATCTAGTTAAGTGTGGAGAAGGCAATGGCACCCCACTCCAGCACTCTTGCCTGGAAAATCCCATGGATGGAGGAGCCTGGTAGGCTGCAGTCCACAGGGTCGCTAAGAGTCGGACACAACTGAACGACTTCACTTTCACTTTTCACTTTCATGCACTGGAGAAGGCAATGGCAACCCACTCCAGTGTTCTTGCCTGGAGAATCCCAGGGACGGGGGAGCCTGGTGGGCTGCCGTCTATGGGGTCACACAGAGTCGGACATGACTGAAGTGACGTAGCATAGCATAACATAGCATCTAGTTAAGTGAGGGTCAATGCCAGGATTTGAAGCCAGGTTGGCCAGGCTACAATACTCACCCTTTCACCTCTGCACCAGTGATTCTCAATCTGGGGCAATTTTGCCTCCAGGAACACCTGGTAGTATCAGGAAATGTTTTTCGTTGTCACAACTGAAGGGGATGCTGCCAGCATCTAGTGGGTAGACACCTGGGTTGCATCTAAGTGTCCTACCCTGCACGCAACTGTCCCTCCTAACAAAGCATTATCCAGCCCAAATGTCTATGGTGCAGAGGTTGAGAAACCATGTTTCATATTTGTTGTCTCCAACTTGAGAGAAGACGGGCCTCCCAGGTGGCGCAGGGGTAAAGAATCTGCCTGCCAGTGCAGGAGAAGCAGGAGAACTGGGTTCAGTCCCTGGGTTGGGAAGATCTCCTGGAGTAGGAAATGGCAACCCACTCCAGTGTTCTTGCCTGGAAAATCCCATGGACAGAGGAGTCTGGTGAGCTACAGTCCCTGGGGTCGCAAGGAGTCAAACGCAACTAAGCATACACACTATTGACCAATTGAGAGGAAAGACAACGCTTCCCAAATGAAGCAAATGTTTAGAAGGTTTGATTGTTGTTTTTTCCCTAATAGACCACTTGGTAAAGAATCTGCCTGCAAAGCAAGAGACCCCAGTTTGATTCCTGGGTCAGGAAAACAGAGAGGCTACCCACTCCAATATTCTTGGGCTTCCCTTTTGGCGCAGCTGGTAATGAATCTTCATGCAATGTGGGAGATATGGGTTCGATCCCTGGGTTGGCAAGATTCCCTGGAGAAAGGAAAGTCTACCCACTCCAGTCTTCTGCCCTGGAGAATTCCATGGACTGTATAATCCATGGGTTCGCAAAGAGTCAGATATGACTAAGCAACTTTCACTTTCACTGAGGAGGGGGTCAGGGCTGCATCAGGACAAACATGCCTGTGGGCACGCTGATGGCAGGCCCACCTATAGGCACTATTTCTGTTGCCTGAGAAGCCATAACTCTCATTTTGCAAAAGTCTACATGTTCAAAGCTGAATTAATTCCTTTTTGTATAGTGTCTTTGGTGCCAAAGATCCTAAACTCCCTTGACAAATTGTGTGAAGCTTAGCCTCCTCTCAGCTGCATCCTTGCTCTGAAGCTGTAGGTGCTAGATAATTAGAGACAAAACCAAGAATTCTGTAAAGAAAGAAAGAGACAATCAATCCAGCTAGGAAACAAAAGAAATTTGTTGTCACTTTCCTTCAGTGTGGTTTCTCCAGCAGCTGCTCCTTCCAAAGCCTCAGCAGGAAGACTGTGGCTGAGGAGGGCAGAGAGGCTCTGGGCCATGGGCAGCCACCATGGTACCCAGCCCCAACTCTGCAGAGGCTTTTGTTCAATTATTGATGTCTGGGGAAGGAAGCCCGTGGGCTGGCTGGGCTAGGATGGCAGACATGATCCAGGTGAAGCAGGAAAACCATCAGGAAGGGAGAAGAGGGGGCCTAGTCAGGTCTGCCCATGTTGATCAACGTGAAAACATGTCCAGGAGAGGTGATTAAATGAAAAAGCAGCTTACAGAACAGCTCCAAGGGTGAGATCATTAAATTATAGCATGTGTGTGTGAGAGACAGAGAGAAAGAGGTTTCAGAGACTTTCACCCAAAAAGTGAGTGGGGGGTTATTTCTGAGTGTTAGGATTGTGAAGAATTTCTATGTTCTTTAGGCTTTCTGGATTTCTTTACTAATAAGTAATTACTATTTTCAGAACCTCAAACACCACTTCCTGGAGGGGAAGCAGGGAGAAGAATAAGATGCAAATAAAGGTATGTGGAACAGCAAAAGCCAGTCATCAAATTTTCAGAGTCTTAGTTGCCTTTGAGGGGTCATGCCTGAGGACAAGCTCACTAACATGCTTAAGGAACAGGCCGGCCAGTCAGGGGTAGTGGGGAAGAAATGTTGTTTATTAGACAAGAAAGGCCTGGCTCCTGCCTCAGTCTAGGAAGCCAGCTGTCTCCTTAGAGAGGCTCTCCCACTAAAAGAATATTAAAGCCTCCTGCATTCTAAAAATGAGAATACTGAGCACCAAATATGTTAAAAACAACTTTCATGTGGCTACCTAATTAAGTGAGGGTCAATGTCAGTACTTGAATCCAGGTTGGTCAGGCTGCAGTGTTCACCCTTTTAACCTCTGCACTGCTGGTTCTCAGTTTGGGACAATTTTGCCTCCAGAAGCATCTGGTAATATCTGGAAGAGTTTTTGGTTGTCAACAACTGAGGGGGATGCTACCAGCATCTAGTAGGTAAACACGAGCTGGTGGCTGTGTGTCCTTGGGTAAATTACTTACCTTATCTGTATCTCCAGTTCATTTTTTACATAAATGGATAAATTAAAAATGCCTACTTTATAGGGTTGATAATTAAATGAATTAATAGAAGTAAAGCACTTAGAATAGTAACTAGGGCATAACAATCACTTGATCGGTGTTGCAATGATTCCCTATACCCAGGCCACTACTCCAGGAATACTAGATGCATTAGTCTATGTCCTCCAGAGAAACAGAACCAATGGGATACATTCATATTTATAAGGATATTTATTAATTATTAAAAATTGGTTCATGCATTTATGAAGACTGATTTGGGGAAATCTGCAGAGGCTGTACTTGAGAGCTGGTAGTGCAATTCCTGTCTGAATCTGAAGGCCTGAGACCCAGGAGAGTCAATGATGTAAGTTCCATAATGAAGGCAATCGGGCAGGTGGCCTTTTAGCCTCTTTTTCTATTCAAATCTTCAACTGATTGGATGAGACCCACCCACGATGGGAAAGGCAATCTGCTTTACTCAGTTTGCCATTCAAATGTTAATCTCATCCAGACACAGCCTCACAGACATACCCAGAATACTGTTCAACAAAATATCTGGCCACTCTGTGGCCCAGTACCAGCATCCCCTCAAACATGGAAGAAATAAAAGTTCCACAAAACAATGCTTATATTATACACTTTTAGAATGGCCACATATTTTGCAGACCTTACCATCAATTTCATTTCTGAACTTCTTGAATCTGGGTTTGGCTATATGACTTGTTTTGGCCATTTGGGAATTAACAAACAGACTGCAGATGATGGAAAGTGCTTGCTCTCTGCTGCTTTTTTTTTTTTTTTTTGAGTGTAGTTGATTTACAATGTTGTGTTAGTTTCGGGTGTGCAGAAAAGTGATTCAGTTATACACATACACATATTCATTCTTTTTCAGATTCTTTCTTGTCGGGAGCCACGTTAGGCATTACTGACAAAATGGAAGCATGGCCCTAAACCCCCTCCCTTTGTTCCGTAGGCATGGACCCGGGATGAAGGAGTTAGGCTTTGTGATTCTGACTTGTTTTTTCCTTTCCTTGGCTGAGTTGACTGAAGAGAATATTAAGGTGCTTATTGTTTTTGAGAGGAGCATGAGAAGGCATAAAGCCTTCTGCTGCTGCTGCTGCTGCTGCTGCTAAGTCGCTTCAGTTGTGTCCAACTCTGTGACACCCCATAGACGGCAGCCCACCAGGCTCTGCCGTCCCTGGGATTCTCCAGGCAAGAACACTGGAGTGGGTTGCCATTGCCTTCTCCATTGTGTGAAAGTGAAAAGTGAAAGTGAAGTCACTCAGTCACGTCCTACTTGTAGCGACCCTATGGACTGCAGCCTACCAGGCTCCTCCCATCCATGGGATTTTCTAGGCAAGAGTACTGGAGTGGTATGCCATTGCCTTCTCCGAAAGCCTTCTGCAGCTGTGCTCAAAGACTAATTCATAAAGTTAATCACTGACATTTATTCAAGGACTTTTACAAAAAAGTGTTCCAGGATGAGCACACAGGCCACGGCTTGAGGCCATGGGAGGGATTGCTATCTGAAACCTATTTGTGAGAAAACTGTTTATGGCAAAGGAGTTTGCTGAATTTAGGGCTTAGGAATAATTTAAATAGTTAGAAGCTAAAGATTTAAGGATTGCTGTAATGTTAGCATATTCTACTATAGCTTATAGAAATTAGGGACTTTAGAGATATTATTAGCTAGAAGCCCTTTCTAAGAAATAGTGATCTTAGAATACTAGAGGCAAACAGGACTTAGAAAGATAAGAAATAAACCGAGGAATGCGGTATGCAGCCCAGAGATTAGTATGAGTTACAGTGTATTCACAAGGACACGTGAGAAAAAGTAGATAAGAGAATCCCTGAGGAAGGGACTCCTTTTGAGGGGCAACAATGATTTTTGGAGAAGGCAATGACACCCCACTCCAGTACTCTTGCCTGGAAAATCCCATGGATGGAGGAGCCTGGAAGCCTGCAGTCCATGGGGTCGCTGAGGGTTGGACACGACTGAGCGACTTCACTTTCACTTTTCACTTTTATGCATTGGAGAAGGAAATGGCAACCCACTCCAGTGTTCTTGCCTGGAGAATCCCAGGGACAGGGGAGCCTGGTGGGCTTCCATCTATGGGGTCGCACAGAGTCGGACACGACTGAAGCGACTTAGCAGTAGCAGTAATGATTTTTGGAGAAAAATAAATCTGGGTCTGTGGGAACTAAAAATATCAAACCTCTGACCTAATGCTTTTGTAAAAGTATAAAAGAGAATCATAAGCCTGAAATAAACAGGCAGTCCAAGAAAAATGAGAGGCTGCTTCAGTTTCTCACCAACACGACTCACCCCTTCAGGTTGAATCCCTGGCTGATGGAGCTGAGCTAGGGCACTTTTCTCAATTCTTTTTTCATAAAGGTTATCACAGAATATTGACTATAGATCCCTCTGCCATACAGTAGGTCCTTCTTGGTTATCTATCTTATAGATAGTCCTGTGTATATATGTTAATCCCAAAATCCTGATTTATCCCTCCCCACCACATTTCCTCTTTGGTAACTATGCTACAGATGTTTTCAACATCTGTAAGTCTGTTTCTACTTTGTAAATAAGTTCATTTGTATCACTTTTAAAAAATTGATTCCGCATATGAGTGATATCATATGAAATTTGTCTTTCTCTGTCTTACTTCACTTAGTATGATAATCTCCAGGTTCATCCATGTTGCTGCAAATGGCATTGTTTTGTTCTTTTTTATGGCCAAGTAATATTCCAGTCTGCATATGTATATATATCGTATCTTCTTTATCCATTCCTCTGTTGATGGACATTTAGGTTGCTTCTATGTCTTGGCTATTGTAAATAGTGCTTCAATAACACTAGGGTGCATGTACGTTTTCTAATTATGGTTTTCTCTGTATATATGTCCAAGAGTGGGATTGCTAGACCATATGGTGGTTCTATTTTTAGTTTTTTAAGGAACCTCCATACTGTTCTCCATAGTGGTTGTACCAATTTACATTCCCACCAACAGTGTAGGAGGGTTCCCTTTTCTCTACATCCTCTCTAGCATTTATTCTTTATAGACTTTTTGATGATTGCCATCTGACTGGTGTGAGGTGATACCTTATTGTAGCTTGATTTGCATGTCTCTGATAATTAGTATGATGCTGCTGCTTTTGGAACCCAGCCTCCATGTGGAGAAGCCTGGGCTGGCATGCTGGATGATGCTCATTCCCCGTTGTTCCAGCTCATCATCAAATTTGTGATTGGGCTTCTGATTCTCCAGCCCCAGTCCAGTTTCAGCCCAGGTCAGAAAAATCACTCTGCCCAGCAACAGAATCTTAAGAACTTTTTTAAAGCATTATTTTTTTAAAGCCAGTACGTTTTCTGGGTTTGTTACACTATGAAAGATAACTGATGCTAATAGGTAGTGGAGGAGGGATGTAGCTATAACAAAAACTTAAAACAAGGTCGGGCGTAGGTAGGGGAACTGACTAGTGAGAAGCTGGAAATGTGGGGAGGAGGCTGTTAGGAAAAACTGGGGAAATAATGAGCCCGTCATTAGTGGAGACTGAAAAACCATTGAAAGAACTAGCATAGCAGGCTGGAAAAAGGATGAACCCACGTAACATCACAGCAAAACCATTGACAAAGAGTTGCCTATAGTTACCTGAAAGACAGAAAATTACTAATCAGTAGATCTGACTAAAGAGATCTCCACATAGATATTGAAAGTGTAAGTTGGGTGCTCTCAGCTGCAACAAATATTAGTCACTAGTTGTGTCCAACTCTTTGTGACCCCACAGACTAGCCCACCAGGCTCTTCTGTCCATGGAATTCTCCAAGAAAGAATTTGAAAGAAATTTAGAGAAACTAGGACTTGCTGGATGAGAAAATAAAAGTTTCACGTTTTTAGTTTCTCTAGAGAGCTAAAGAGTTTCAAAGTAAGAAATGGCTCAAAGCAAAGAACAAATTGAGAATATGGCTGTAAGAGTCTTTCTTAAGACTTCCAAAACACTTAATTTAAGGTGAGTCTAAGTGTGAAATAATAGAAAATATGTATGTTGGCCAGAATTCAGTGGCGTGGCCACACAAACATGGTATGGGAAGGTGGTTTACCTGGATGCCCAGGAGGCAGGGAAATGGTGGGTGTGGGGGTGAGAGGCAACTGAAGGAAGTTTTAAACAACAGAGGGCTTCCCTGGCAGCTCAAAGGGTAAGGAATCTGCCTGCAATGCAGGAGACCTGGGTTTGATCCCTGGGTTGGCAAGATCCTCCAGAAAAGGGAATGGCAACCCACTCCAGTATTCTTGCCTGGAGAATCCCATGGACAGAGGAGCCTGGTGACCTACAGGCTATGGGGTCACAAAGAGTCAGACATGGCTGAGCGACTCACACACACACACACACACACACACACTGAATGACAATGGAGGTGACAGAGTATCAGAGTTATCATGATTATTATTATATTTTTGGTATTGGAGATTTAAAAATTAATGTATTACTTAGAGCCCGAATATATAGAAGCAGAGCATTCTCTTTGAAGCACAGGCTTTGAAATAAGGCAAAATTGGATTCATATAGAGCATCTGCCACTCAGCATCCAACCCAAGCTTCAGTTCAATTCAGTTCAGTTCAGTCGCTCAGTTGTGTCCGACTCTTTGCGACTCCATGAATCACAGCACGCCAGGCCTCCCTGTCCATCACCAACTCCTGGAGTTCACTCAGACTCACGTCCATCGAGTCAGTGATGCCATCCAGCCTTCTTATCCTCTGTCGTCCCCTTCTCATCCTGCCCCCAACCCCTCGCAGCATCAGAGTTTTCCAATGAGTCAACCCTTCGCATGAGGTGGCCAAAGTACTGGAGTTTCAGCTTTAGCATCATTCCTTCCAAAGAAATCCCAGCACTGATCTCCTTTAGGATGGACTGGTTGGATCTCCTTGCAGTCCAAGGGACTCTCAAGAGTCTTCTCCGACACCACAGTTCAAAAGCATAAATTCTTTGGCGCTCAGCTTTCTTCACAGTCCAACTCTCACATCCATACATGATCACAGGAAAAACCATAGCCTTGACTAGACGGACCTTTGTTGGCAAATTAATGTCTCTGCTTTTCAATATGTTATCTAGGTTGGTCGTAACTTTTCTTCCAAGGAGTAACCCAAGCTTAGGAGACCCTGAATCCAATGGTTAAGAGCAGGCACTTTGCAGCCCCCACCCCAGCTCTGGGGTCAATGCCAATTCCACTGTGGGATCTTGCTTTATTTTTCTAAGCCTCAGTGGCCCTGTCTATAAAATGAAGATCTATTACCTATTTCATACAACGGCTGAGAGAATTAAATGGATCTTATTATGTAAATTGTTTACTACCTGCCTATTGCACTGTATGGTAATCAGTAAGTGATAGTGTGTTTATTACTATTCTCCCAAGAAGGCCTCCTGAAAGATATCAGTTCCCTAGGGGATGGCTCCACAAGGATGAAAGCTAAATGCTTAGGTCAGGATGTACACAAATACTTGCAAGTCCATCAAAAGCATGTCCTATGCCAGTAAAAGAAATAAAAGGCATTCCTGACATTTCAACAACAGAAGACCACTCATGCAGGTGCCCGCAGCAGCCTGTGACTAAAATTATGCTGGAAACCTCAGCTAGATTCTCAAATGGCCTAAAGAGTAAGGTCCAGTGCTTCTCATTAAAAACACAGCCAGACAGCATTTTATAGCCTTCCCCTTTTTATTGTGAAATTCCCAGTTTCTCTCTACTCTTCCTGCTTTCACTTTAAATATATTTTCCCTGAATAGAATGAGACCTTACGTGTTGTGGGTTTTTGAAAGTGCAGCATCTTATTTGCCATATCATGATACAAAACAAAAACTAGGAAGGAGATGGAAATAATTACCAAGAAGCAGAGTGTTTGAAAACATAGATATATTAATCTCTTTGGATTGGTTAATATTAGGACCAGAAGGATCCTTGGCAATCTTTAGTTAGATGCTGAAATTTCAAGCCAGATTATTTAAATCTGAATCCTGATTCTACCACATAATAGCAATGTGACCTTGGGCTAGCCTCATTTTCTTCAGCCATAAAATGGCCATAACAGTAATACTTATTGCTCAGAGTTGTCCAGAGGGTTGAATGAGATCACATGTGGGAAAAACTACAATGAGAAAGGATGAGTACCAGAATGGCTTTCCCATCCTGCCCTTATCATGTCCCTGCCTAGGAAAGGGACTGTCCTTCATTGTAGGATCATTACTTGCAGCTGGTAAGACCAAGGAGGATATGTGACCATAGCTGAGCCAATCAGATTTCTGCCCCCAAATTTTGGAATTGGGCACAAACTGAGTTACTGGGCTGTAGGAGCTGCACCTATGTAATCTCTAATCTGGGGAACCAAGGTTTACATTTTGATGGGGGCTGCATATTGGGGGGCTTTATATGCTGAAGAGCAAGCAGAGAATTTGTCTGCAAAGAGAAGAGACAGGAGCAGATGTGTCACAAGAAAAAGAGATGAAAAAGAAGGTGAAAGAGAGAGACTGAGATAATTCCTTTTGGGTTATCTCCAGATATGAAGCCTGAATGCATTCCTCCTTTGGGGTAAAACAAGTCCTCTTGGGCAAAATACAGTGTTCTTGTATTACACCCACCACCACCTTCCCATCTTCCCTCTAAATTGATTTTGAATGAGTTTCTCTTACTTAAAATCAACAAGCCCAAATAAAACAAGGTCCTTACGCATAATGCCCTGGGCGCCTGAGAACAGAGCATTCTCCCAGGACTGAGTGGTACTGAGAGGAGCTTTACAGTCTAAGGCCTTTAATTCACACAGTGGGAGACCAAGACCAAGATCATGGTGATGTCCCCAAGTTCACACAGCTGATGGGTATAAAGCCAGGATTTCAAATTAATCTGAACTTGTCGTTTGAGAGGAAGATCTGACTCCAGGCTGTTATTCAACCAAGAGAATAAATGTAATCAAGAGTCCCTTCTCCCTCCTCTGCTTCAGTTCAGTTCAGTTGCTCAGTCCTGTCCGACTCTTTGCGACCTCATGAACCTCCTCTGCTTGTCAAATCTCAATTTAAACTCAGCCGATGCCTTCCCTCATCTCTGCACCTCCAGTACTTCCTTCCTTCTACTCTTTTTTTTTTTAAATATTTATTTATTTGGCTGTTCTGGGTCTTAGTTGTGGCATGCAGGATCTTCAATCTTTGTTGCAGCATGTGGGATCTTTTTGTTGCAGCATAAGAACTCAGATTGCAGCATAAGAACTCAGATTGCAGCATGTGGGATCTAACTCCCTGACTAGGGATTGAACCTGGGGCCCCTTCATTGGAAATATGGAGTCTTAGCCACTGGACCACCAGGGAATATTCTGTTCTTATTTGGCCACTTAGCACATACTTTTTTCTCCTTTCTCTTTGATGGTTTATCTATCTCCCTATTTGTCCTGTCATGAAATAACCACGTATTGACTCGTATTCAGCTGAGAGGCAGAGTTCTAGAGTGGAAAGGGCAGAGGACTTTTTAACCTTATTCTGGGTCAAATCTTGACTCTGCCTTTCACTGACAATATGCCCTTGGGACTGATACTCGTTAATGATGACAAAAATTATGTACTGAGCATTCATAATGTACCCAATACCATGTTGTGTGCATTATATGTGATCTATTCAATATTCACAATAGCTCCAGGAAATAAGGGTGGTTATTCTATGCTTGTAAAGAATCCGCCTGCAGTTCAGGAGACCCCTGTTCAATCCCTGTGTCAGGAAGATACTCTGGAGAAGGGATAGGCTACCCACTCCAATATTCTTGGGTTTCCCTGGTGGCTCAGTCAGTAAAGAATCCACCTGCAATGCGGGAGACCTGGGTTCAATCCGTGGGTTAGGAAGATCCCCTGGAGGAAGGCAAGGCAGCCCATACCAGTATTCTTGCCTGGAGAATCCCCATGGACAAAGGAGCCTGGCGGGCTACAGTCCATGGGGTTGCAAAGAGTTAGACATGATTGAGCAACTAAGCATGGCATATCACAAGCACATTCTATGCTGACAGAAGAAGAAACTGAGCTTGACAGAAGTAATCAAGAGAACTGAAGTACACAGTTAACAAGCGGCAGAGCTGTGATTAACAGCACCAAGCTCTGCAACTTTCATTTGGGGTCAGGAGTTGTAGCCTGACTATGAAAGAGAGTTTGTGAATTTGATTTAAATGTAAGTTTACATACCAAACACATTTCTTTAAAATAGATGTTTTATCTGTTAATAGAAATAGGAAACAGAAAATCTACAAATGCTGAGTCATTTTTTACAGAAGACTGAGAAAAGAGAAAATACCCATATCAAAAACTAAGGACACACAAAGTGGTGGCTTTGGGGTGCTGATGACCCAGATATAGCTCTATCAGAAGCATGGCCAGAAATCCCTGCTCTCCTTGGGTGTGTGCTGTCGCTTCAGTTGTGTCCAACTCTTTGCGACTCCATGGACTGTAGCCTGCCAGGCTCCTCTGTCCATGGGATTCCCCAGGCAAGAATACTGGAGTTGGATGCCATGCCCTCCTCCAGGGGATCTTCCGACTGAGGGATCCTCGAACCTGCCTCTTCTACATTGGCAGGCAGATTCTTTACCACTAGCACCACCTGGGAAGCCCTGCTCTCCTTGGAGCAGCACAATGTTCCAAGCCCACCTGACAAGTGCCAGATGCATCTCCTGTCTCCAAAGGAAAAGGCAGGAACAGCAAATGGCTGAGCCTGTTTCCTGTGGAATAAGCAAAGGGAAACATCATAAAATCAGATGAAATAGTTAATCTGTGATTAATAGCTGAGAATATTTTTTTTAATTCCCCAAATAATTAGAGTAACTTAAAGGGCCCCCAAAAGCCCGCAGTCTCTGCCCTTCATCTATTAGTTATAAGTGGAGCCATAGAACCCTCTGTGGCTGGAACTGGAGCAGAAGAAAAGTTTTACTGTTTACATTTTCTCTTTCTATATTTGGCACAAAAAGTATTTAAATCCATAGTCGTCATTCAGATGTCAGCATTCAGAGCCTTTATAGATGCTTAGTGCTTGCTTATATTTCCTTTCCTCTGGTTTAACCACCACCGAAGGGAGACCATTGACAAGATGCTGGGTGTGCCAGCTCCAGTCGGGTGTTCCCCCTGGAGCCAGCCAGCCCCCTCCCGCTCTGGTCTTTGATTCTAGTTCCTGCCTCTGGGGCATCCCTATTGCCTTCTGGACCCTATGTCAAATTCACATCTCCCACTCTTCTCTCTTCTCTTCTTTATCCCATGTCTCTTTGTAACCAGGTGTGTCCTGTGAAGTCAGTGTCCTGAGTTGTTCGGTAAATGGCAATATTATGACAAGGCCTACGTAAACCACATTATTTTCATGGCTGGGTGGGGTTCAGCAATAAGATTGAGAACTGGACTGTCTGGAATTCCTGGGGTGAACCATGGGGCAAGTGAGGCTGGTTGAGGATAGTTGGCCATCATCTATAAGGATGGGAAGGACATTGATTACGGCCTTGCTGTGCAAAAGTGCTGTACATTTGGGAACCCCATGGTTGAAGGTAACTGTCTCTAGAAGAACAATTTTTAAAGAAGTGATTGCATGAACCATAACCAGAGGGGACTGTATTGTTATGAGCGCTGGGTTGGTGCTGCCAGGGCTTGTAGAAATTAGAGGTTGATATTCAAAGTATCTGACAACTGGTAATGGCGTGAGGACATGCTGCTGCTAAGTCTCTTCATTCGTGTCCGACCTGAAGAAGTGCCAGTCAAAATGCAGACTGTACCGACCGAGAGCATTCCTGAGAAAAGAGTCTAAAATGGGATGACTTAATCACCTGCTGTATGGCTCCCCTGCCATGATGACAGTGATGAACCAACTACCTGGGGAAGAAGTGATCCAAAAGGCTTCAGATCGGGCGACCTCCATTTTCCTCAACAGATGGTTTGGTGTTTTCTATTTGGTAACTGCGGTCTATAATGTGGCCGTTAAGAGATCACCAGTTTTTATGTCACTCTGAAATAAACAATAGGGGTAGTTAGGGAAATAGCAATTTTAAATTGCCCAGGTGATAAATATGCAACTTCACACACACACACAATATTGAATACAAATAGTTTCCACTTCTTAAGTATTCCCAGCCTTTTGCTGAGTATTTTATATGTTTAACTTTATTTAATCTTCTTAAGCAGCCTATGAGAGAGAATCTATGATTCCCATCCTACAGATGAGAAATTAAGAAGTGGAAAAGTTAAATAGCTTCCTCAAGGTCACAGACCAGATAGTCAAACCTGCTGCTGCTGCTGCTACTGCTAAGTCGCTTCAGTCGTGTCCGACTCTGTGTGACCCCAGAGACGGCAGCCCACCAGGCTCTCCCGTCCCTGGGATTCTCCAGGCAAGAGCACTGGAGTTGGTTGCCATTTCCTTCTCACACCTAGGTTTTTAGAATTCTGAAACCTATAATCAGAATGACTCTGCCATCTTCCCAACCCAGGGATTGAACCCAGGTCTCCTGCATTCCAGGCAGACGCTTTAACCTCTGAGCCACCAGGGAAGCCCTATGGATAACAATGACTGCTAATAGTTAATGTTATTGAAGGTAAGACTAGTAATTCTTTTTCAAACTTTAGCTATCTCATCACTTGAGTTTTTAGCCCTTCAAAGAATATTGCATGATAGTAAGCAAATGCAAGTTCCCCTGAAGATCAGCCATGATCATGAAAGTGCAAATTCCTACACTTACTTAGAGATTCCTTGACAGTGAGTGCTAGCCTTCCCTATCCTTGCCCCAGCCCTTCCAATAGCTGTGTAGGCCTCTATCTCCCTAGATTAAATTCTTTTCCAACCTGAAATACCTAGAGTAGTTTGTTTACCTGACAGACCCTGAGACTATACTTCCCACCAGCCATTGCCTACCTGTTCATAACCATTAATAGGTAATGAAATGTTACTAATAAAGCAACGATAAATACATATTGATTACCTACTATGTTCATCATTGTTTTTTGATGTTGGGACAGCATTAATAAGAAATAGTTACTTCCCTTGAAGTAACTATTATGAAGTAACTATTATGCTCTTATATTTGTAAATATTCATTGAATAAATGAATACAAACAATAAGAAAAATAAACACAAACAATAGTATAGATAGAATAGGATGGGTTTGAACTAGAGGGTAAGGTACACTTAGGTCTGTAGTCCACTCACTATTTAACTGTTAACTGTCAGTGCAGAGCCTCTTAGGACATTTTCCTCATTTTAGTTTCACCCCATAGAAGCAATATGGGTTTGGGATAGAGCAGCCAACCCTTTTTTTTTAATTTAGATAATTTTCGTTTTATATTGGAGTATTGTCGATTAACAATGTTGTTAGTTTCAGCATACAGCAAAGTGATTCAATGTTACTTATGAATGTATCTATTTTTTTCAAATCATTTTCCCATTTAGGTTATTATAGAACATTGAGCTGTGTCCCCTGTACTATACAGTAAGCCTTTATTGGTTATCTATTTTAAATATAGCAGTGTGAACATGTCAATCCCAAACTCCAAATCTCTCCCTTCCTGCCCACTCTTTCCTGCTGGTAACCGTAAGTTCATTCTCTTAAGTTTCTGAGTCTGCTTCTGTTTTGTTGGTGCTCAGTCACCCAGTCATGTCTGACTCTTCACAACCCCATGGACTGCAGCACTCCAGGCCTCCCTGTCGCTCACTCTCTGCTGGAGTTTGCCCAAGTTCACGTCCATTGAATCGATGATGCCTAACTACCTCATCCTCTGTTGCCCTCTTCTCCTCTGCCTTCAGTTTTTCCCAGCATCAGGGTCGTTTCCAATGAGTCGGCTGTTTGCATCAGGTGACCAAAGTATTGGAGCTTCAGTTTGAGCATCAGTCCTTCCAATGGAAAATATTACCCTAGTTCAGTAGCCATCAAGAATTGGTTGCTCTTGGGAACTCTCTTAAACTATTGGTGGGAACATAAATTCGTGCAGCCAGTAAGGGAGAACAGTATGGAGTTTCCTTAAAAAACTAAAAATAGAGCTACCATATAATCATGCACTCCTGGGCATATATTTGGAGAAAATATGGTTCAAAGGGACACAAGAATCCCAGTATTCATTGTAGTGCTGTTTACAATAGCCAAGGTTCAGAAACAACCTACAAGTTCATCAATCAGTTCAGTTTAATCATTCAGTCTTGTCTGACTCTTTGCGACCCCGTGAACCGCAGCACACCAGGCCTCCTTGTCCATCACCAATTCCCAGAGTCCACCCAAACCCATGTCCATTGAGTCAGTGATGCCATCCAACCATCTCATCCTCTGTCGTCCCCTTCTCCTCCTGCCCTCAATCTTTCCCAGCATCAGGGTCTTTTCAAATGGGTCAGTTCTTCACATCAGGTGGCCAAAGTATTGGAGTTGCAGCTTCAGCATATAAAAAGGATATTCTTTTTTTAAATACTTATGTATTTGCTGCCTCAGGGCTCAGTTGTAACTCATGCGATCTTTTTGTTGCCAAGCGGGGGCTTCTCTCTAGCTGCGGTGCTCAAGGCCCCAGAGCATGCAGGCTCGGTATCTGCAGAGTGTGGTCTTAGTTGCCACACAGCATATGAGATCTTAGTTCCCCAACCAGGGATTGAACTCGTGTCGCCTGCATTGGAAGGTGGATTTGTAACCACTGGGCCACCAGGAAGTCCCTAAGCACTAAGTTTTGAGGTTATTTGTTAAGGTACACAGTAGTCAATAACTAATACAGGGCCCAGAAATTCACCCACAAAATGCGTTAAACCCCTTGCCTTCTCCTCTCCTCTAGAGGTCCAGACTCCTGGGGGTCTCTTACCCTCTACTTTAACAGAAACTTCTCACTGTCTTTCTCTGTTCAATCAAGTTATACCTACATCCCATTTCTCCTCATCACAGCCACCCCCATATAACATGGTCCAGACATGTCCTGTCTCCTACAGAGAACAGTCCCTCAGGAGTAATCTTCCTCCTATTCTCATTGCTTTTATCCTAAAAAAAATCTGTCTCTGCCATGTTTATCTTTTCTATCCTGAGATGAGGAGAAGAGGGAATGGAGAAGGATGGTGAGCAGGCAGAAGAGAAGGGATGGCTGTCAATAAGTTTATCCCATCACATAATGCATTGGGCTATGAATTAAATAAGGTGACATGTGACAATGCCCAGTTCAGTTCAGTTGCTCAGTTGTGTCCAACTCTTTGTGACACCATGAACTGCAGTACACCAGGCCTCTCTGTCCATCACCAACTGCCAGAGTCCACCCAAACCCATGTCTATTGTGTTGGTAATGCCATCCAACTATCTCATCCTCTGTCGTCCCCTTCTCCTCCTGCCCTCAATCTTTCCCAGCATCAGGGTCTTCTCAGATGAGTCAGCTCTTCTCATCAGGTGGCCAAAGTATTGGAGTTTCAGCTTCAACATCACTCCTTCCAATGAACACCCAGGACTGATCTCCTTTAGGATGGACTGGTTGGATCTCCTTGCAGTCCAAGGGACTCTCAAGAGTCTTCTCCAACACCACAGTTCAAAAGCATCAATTCTTCGATGCTCAGCTTTCTTTATAGTCCAACTCTCTCATCCATACATGACCACTGGAAAAACCATAGCCTTGACTAGACGGACCTTTGCTGACAAAGTAATGTCTCTGCTTTTTAATATGCTGTCTAGGTTGGTCATAACTTTCCTTCCAAGGAGTAAGCATCTTTTAATTTCATGGCTGCAATCACCATCTGCAGTGATTTTGGTGCCCCAAAAAATAAAGCCCAGTTCAATGGATGACAATGACAAAAGACCACCCAGGCTATCTTAGTTCCCTCTTTTCTCTTCAAGCCACACAGATCCACTTTGTGTTCACCTCAGTCCTTCATCCGTTTGCATTAGCATTTCCTGTTTCCTCTGATAGGAATGCCCTGTCTCTTCTTGACTCTTTGGTGACCTCTATGAAATCAGCTCAAATTGCAACTGGTCTGGAGACCCTGCTGTGCCCTTCCCAGGCCAACCACACTGCCCACCTTCTTCCTCTCTGTGCCCATCTCTCTCTTATTAATGTTTATCTGTTGCTATAATTATTGATCTCATTTGTCATTCCCCGCCCTGAAGGGCCTCAAGGACAGGGAATATGTTCTCATGTTTGTAGCCTTTGACACAAAATTTTCTGTAGGAGAGAGAAGGAAAGAAGGTGAGAAAGAAAGAGAAGGAAAAGAAGGGTAGGAGATAGCAGACATTGACTGGTTGCTTCTGAGCATCCATTTCCCACTTCTCTGATGTCCTTTGAGGGAATTGCCTTCCCCTTGCTCAACCCCAGTGTCAGGATGTGATTGATCCCACCCCGAAGAGTAGGCCTGATTGACCCAAAGAAATCACAATATTCCAATTTCCTGGCTACAAATGGGTTCAGAGATGAGTATATAGCTGAGTCACAGACATTTTCTGAGTCTTTAGAGAGAGACGAACTTCCTTCTATGAGAGGTGCTTTTCTCTTCCTGATTGATATGAATAAAGAACAAGGAATGAATGAATAAGGAAGTGTGGAGCCCTGGGCGCTGCTGGCACCCGCATGTACTTCAAAGAGAAATCTATCTGAGAGTGAAACAAACATTTAGGAGACAGAGGCCAGAAATGGAGATAGGGAAAAAAAAAACAAAAACTGCACACTGATCACGTTGTCTGCACCCTGAATCAAGCCACACCTAAAAGTGTAACCCCTGGTTTTCAGATAAGAAAACACTTTCTTTGTTGTTGAAGCCAGTTTTAATTATAATCCTGGCAACATAAAGAATCCTACATGCTACAAGAAGAAAAGAAAGGAAGTTAAATTTTCTCATCGAAAATGTTTAAGATAAATACGATTTGGTATTCAAAGGAATATGCTTCATTTGCCTGGAAAATTCATTTATCTTGAGTTTTTCATTCCCCAGTGATGTCAGCTGAGAAAGATATCACTATACCTCTCTGCCTAACTACACTACAAGCTTATAAAAGGCAGAAACTATTTCTTCATTCATTTAACAAATATGGAGCATCTTCCAAAAGTCAGGTGCTGCGCTAACACAAGAAGAAGATAAGGTCCTAGTCAGGTGGAGACAGCCACATCTGTTTATCCTCTGTGGTGTGTAGCTCAGAGCCCTGCACATCAATGGTGGGCAATAAAAATCAATGAACCATTTCATGACTTCTTATGTGCAGCTGCAGAGCAGCTGAGAATCGGTTACAAGGAATTAGAAGAGAATAGGAAACGGGAGACTGGAAAGAATGCTAATTTGGTCCAGGTTGAAGAAATTGTAAAGGGAGTCATAAAAGAGATTGTTATTTGAGAGACCAGGTCAGTTAGAAAAGACTCGAATTCAGGAGCTGGCTCAAAGTAAAGCTGATCAGTTACGGACTTGCTAGGAGACCAGAAGGACCCTAGAAAGTCCAATGTGTTCTGTAGGCTCAGAGTGAAGGAGTATGAGCGAACAGGTCAGGGAGGAAGAGAAGAGCTATTAACCCCTGACCATCTTGATGAACCAAATCAGGTGAAGTCCAAAAAGTCTCTCTCTGTGCTTTCTCCTCCCACCTCTCCTTGAAGGCCCCTTCCCCGGGCACCCTATAGAGCCCTGCCTAAAGCCTTCTGTAGCCCAGCCCTACCTACAGAATAAACCCCTTAATGCTTGCCCACATCAGTCTCTCCCAATTTCTAGACTCATCTCTTAATTTTATTCCAAGCAGAACTTGGACAATCCTATTACTATACTTTGTTAACATTTTAATCTCTCCTACTATATTCTATACATTATACTCATCTTTGTGGCCCCAGCACCTAGCTCCTATATTGATATCTAAGCTCTTGCTAAGTGACTGGTGAGGCATCGTGATCAGAGGGCCAAAGGTTAGACAAGCGGGCCCAGCTTTGATGCCTGGTTCCTGCACTTACTTACTGTGGAATCTGCATCAAGATATCTGATTTCCCAGCACTTGAATTTCTCATCTCTACATAGGGATCTTAGTGGTAGGCACCTCTGATTGTTATGAGAGTTACGTGAAATAACATATGTAAACCAAAGAGACCAGTGCCTGGCACAAAAGGCTTAATTTAAAGCTGGGTATTATCACTGTCTGAACTTGGGAAGTTCAAGGTTAAGCTCTGACAACTTTTAAAATCCCAACCCAACTTTAAGAGTCAGATCCGATAAAATCAATCATCAGAGCAGCTAATGCTGTACATTTGTGTGTAGGGCACCCTGTGCTTCACAAGGCATGCTTTGTCCTTTCCCAGTGTCCCCAGCCCAGCCCCAGCACATGAGGAGCAGACTTTTAATAAATGTCCTCAGAACAGGATGTAGGAAGGTGTGGCCTTTTCTCAGCATGAGTGGACCCCAGGTATTAGTGTCCTAGGGTGAGTGCAATAAATTATTGCAAACTAGGTGGCTTAAAGCAACAGAAATTATTCTCTCACAGTTCTGGAGGCTGGAAATCTGAAATCAAGGTGCCCACATGACCACCATTTCTCCAGAGGCTCTAGAGGAAAATCATCCTCACCTCTTCCACCTTCTAGGGGTTCCAGGTGTTTCTCGGCTTGCAGCAGCAATGCTCCAGTCTCTGCCTCCATCTTCACATGACCACCACCTCCAAGTGTCTGCATATTCCTCTGGTCTGTCTTCTATAAAACACTTGTCATTGGATTTAGGGTCCACTCGGGTAATCTAGGCTGATGTCTTTTCTTTTTTTTTTCTGCTTTTTATTTATTTTTTAAAGCCATTTTATTTTATTTTATTTTAATTTTATTTTATTTTTAAACTTTACAATATTGTATTGGTTTTGCCAAATATCGAAATGAATCTGCCACAGGTATACATGTGTTCCCCATCCTGAACCCTCCTCCCTCCCCCCTCCCCATACCATCCCTCTGGGTCGTCCCAGTGCACCAGCCCCAAGCATCCAGTATCGTGCATCGAACCTGGATTGGCGACTCGTTTCATACATGATACTATACATGTTTCAATGCCATTCTCCCAAATCTTCCCACCCTCTCCCTCTCCCACAGAGTCCATAAGACTGTTCTATACATCAGTGTCTCTTTTGCTGTCTCGTACACAGGGTTATTGTTACCATCTTTCTAAATTCCATATATATGTGTTAGTATACTGTATTGGTGTTTTTCTTTCTGGCTTACTTCACTCTGTGTAATAGGCTCCAGTTTCATCCACCTCATTAGAACTGATTCAAATGTATTCTTTTTAATGGCTGAGTAATACTCCATTGTGTA
>NW_011477142.1:681222-685016 GCF_000754665.1 Bison bison bison | reverse complement strand
GTGTTTTTCTTTCTGGCTTACTTCACTCTGTGTAATAGGCTCCAGTTTCATCCACCTCATTAGAACTGATTCAAATGTATTCTTTTTAATGGCTGAGTAATACTCCATTGTGTATATGTACCACTGCTTTCTTATCCATTCATCTGCTGATGGACATCTAGGTTGCTTCCATGTCCTGGCTATTATAAACAGTGCTGCGATGAACATTGGGGTACACGTGTCTCTTTCCCTTCTGGTTTCCTCAGTGTGTATGCCCAGTAGTGGGATTGCTGGATCATAAGGCAGTTCTATTTCCAGTTTTTTAAGGAATCTCCACACTGTTCTCCATAGTGGCTGTACTAGTTTGCATTCCCACCAACAGTGTAAGAGGGTTCCCTTTTCTCTACATAGGGTGATGTCTTTTCAAAATAAGTCCTAATTATGGTTATAAGGATCCCTTTCCAAATAAGGACGTATTCACAGGTCCCAGGTAGACATATATGTTGGGTGGGCGTATTTGTTGGATGGGTTACCATTTCACCCACCACGCCAGACATGACCTCAGGGCAGGTCACCTTTGCTCTGACAGGAGACACTGGAGCTTCTTGGCCTAGCAGAAGTAAGGGGAGAAGGCCCTTATTGCCACAGGGAAGTACACAGCAAGGCCATCCCTCCCTGCCTGATTTTGGCTCCTGGGTTGAGGGGAAGAAAGCTGCTATGAACCCAAACCTATATCCCTGAGTATCACAGAGTGTGGAGGATGGAAGTGAGAGCCTGATGGAGGTTAGCACAGTAGGAGGGTGCAGTGAGTGTTCTCACCAGGAAAGCTCAAGCAGGCACCAGGTGGACTTGAGGTTGGAGAACTTTGGACCCAGCCTCCCAGCAAGAGGTCCTGATTTGAGAAGTGTTGCAAGTATATCAGAGAGTATAGAGAGAGAGCCAAAAGAAGGGGTGCTGCTGGTATTTGTCAAGGGTCCCAGTGGCAAAGATGTCACCAGGGCGAGTGAGCATCTGAGTGATAGTGTACTACCAGGCAGCAAGGTGAGGGTGAGAAGCACGAGCCACTGAGGCCTGACGGGATTCTCTTGTTTCTTGTCTCTGCTGGGCGTTTGGAAGCAGTTGGTCTGGGGACATTCTGAACTCACTGGGCAATGGACTGAGAATCAGTGGGAGAGTATAAGTTAGGAAGGACCCATGAGGGAAACAACAGACTCCTGCAAATAAGGGCACATGAGAATTTAGTTTGGAAAAAACTTACCCTCTAAGCTAATCATAAAATGCTGGCATTTGATGGAAAACTTACTCTTGAGTACTTTTCTAAACATATCACATGAATTCTTGTAGTCTTCAGTCATCATCTTACGGGATAATAATATTCCCATTTTACAGATGAGGAAAATGAGGCAAGAGAGACAAAGTAATGCCCAAGGTCTCACAGCTAGTTGGTAAGCATTTGACTAGATTTGAAGCCAGGGAGTCTGGCCCTAGTCCAGGCTTGTCCCCACTACAAACTAGTTGCCAATCGTGCTGGTTATAAATAAGGGAATCTCATGGAATCTTCCCTATAGAGTAGGCAAGGCAGGGATTATTGTTCACTTTGCAGATTGATGCTCAGAGGAAGTCAATGACTTAGTTAATTTCAACCAGCTAGACAGTAACAGAGCCAGTGTTTGAACCTGGATCATCTGGGCCCAGCTTAGTGTCATTTCTATTTCTCCATGCTGCCTTCTTCAGTTGTGGGGCATGCCCAAGTAAAAGAAAACAGGAACTTTGGGTTGGAAGCATTGCTGTGTTTCGTGCCGAAACCTGTGCATCCTCTGAGGGGCATGTACAGTTATTGATTCAATTAAACCAGTATACTGTATACTGAGCCCCTTCTGTCACCAGGAATGTGAATGGATGGGGAGCTGCATCTTGGTGATGGTCGCTAGACTCCCTACCCGACCCCAATAAAAAACCAGCACCCTCTACACAGCCTACAAATGCTCAGACCCGGCTAAGGCCTTATCACCAATTGAGAATGATGCCTGGATCAGTGAGAAAACCCAGGTTGCCAGATTCCAGCTGCAGTGCTGATCTAACAAGTTGTGTAACCTTTCTGGGCCTCAATTTCCTTTCCTGTAAGATATGAAAGCTGGAATGAACCACTTTCAAGACACCACCATATGCTTACTCTCTAGGAGTCTGTGACCTCCTAAATTAGAGTCCACACCTTAATCTGTGATGGAAACTGATCTCTTACAATAATAAAGCTTGTGTGGTTCTGATGTATTATTTCATGTACCTTCACAGTCACACTGGGAGATAAGTGTTGGGGCGTGGGGAAGGGGGACTGAGACTTGGAGACTTATGTTCTGGGCCTGTCACCCCACAGCTAGTAAGATCTGTACTCAGGCTTAACCTGTGCCGGGCTTCCCTGTTAACTCAACTGGTAAAGAATTTGCCTGCAATGCAGGAGACCTGGGTTCGATACCTGGGTTGGAAAGATCCCCTGGAAGAGGGCATGGCAACCCACTCCAGTATTCTTGCCTGGAGAATCCCCATGGACAGAGGAGCCTGGCAGGCTACAGTCCATGGGGTCACAAAGAGTCAGACACAGCAGAGCAATGGTCTGCACCCCACCCCCATATTGCCCTGTGTGGTCTGGGTCTACACATAGCCGTCTGGGCCCGTGAGGACACTGCCCATCTTGTCAGGCTCAGCTGCCTTCTTGCTGGGCTAGGGAAACAAGGCAGGTATGTGGGCATTGTCAGGACAGCAGCGCCTCAGGTGCTGGGAGAGAATTTACTGAAACGGAGGTGAAAGCCTCCTTTCCTGACTTCTGCTGGGCTAGGGCCCCACATCAGACCCAACCTGATGGTTTCCTGGCTGCCAAGTCCTTGGCAGCTGCCAGTTTCAGGAGGTTACCAACCACTGGGTTTTTGAGGTTTTCTCAGCTTTCAAGTCTGGCCACTTACAATCCCTTGCCAGGCCTCAGGCCAGCCCTGGCAAATGCCTTTGCAGCTGTATCCAAAATAAAACAACTCTTTGATGAGCAGCATCCTAATGTAACAGAGCCCCAGGGTGGGAGGATCCAGACCCTTCAGAAAACTGGCAGCCCAAGGTCCTGCCCAAGGTGCTGGCAGACAGGCTTACCTGGAGCTGCCAATTTAGGAAATCTCAGACCCAGCTAGAATCACACACACACACAGAACCAGAGCCACACACTGTCCTGTGACCCCCTTCTTCATCATTCACCACTGGTCTGGGTTGTTGGTTGCCTACAAGATACTGTTCACTGTACTCATTCATCCCTGCTCATGGCCTTCAAAATCTTCTTTGCCCTCTCTATGCCTCTGCATCCTTATCTGTATAATGAGGATAGTAGTTGTACCTCACAGGGTTGTTAGAGAATTAAATGAGAAGATGAGTATCCATTGTACCTCACATAATACCTGGAACATAAGCATACAGCCTGTGGTGTTAGCTCTGAGTAATCTACAGATAACAGTTAAATCATTCAATAATTAAATATAAACATTCTAAGTGCGAATACTTGCCAAGGCTGTTATGTGCCAGACTCTGTTGGGTAATGCGAGTGCAGCAATGAAGGTAACTTGTGTAGCGTTTGCCAATTTCCATGTTGTCAACACTCCCACTGTGGCAAATTCCAAGCTACAGCATCATGTCCCTGATCGTGGAGTTGGGAAGAGATGCACCTGGGAGCTCTCATGAGCCGGCGCCAGCCAGTGCCGATCCTGGTGGACATCCACAGGGCCTCCTGGGAGCTGAACTGATGGATAGATGAATGAATGAATTCACAGACCACTGATAAG